>NC_053163.1:48350766-48650766 GCF_016835505.1 Polypterus senegalus
CAGTTCCTGTATTTGCAGAGTGAGAGTTGTGTTTGTTCACATGGACTTTATTCAAGACTGTTCACGATTGTGAGACTCCACCAATGGTACACCTTTGCTCCTCTCCTGTTCATGATTTTCATCACCATAATGTCATGGTGCAGCCAAGGTTTGGAGCATATCCAGTTTAGGATTGTATAGTACTATTTAAGATGAGCTTCTCCAATGTCCGATGAAATATTAGGCAGCTTGCAGTGTGATGCAGCTGGCCTACAACTTAACTAACACCAAATTATGGTTCTCTCCATGTAGAGAGTGGCTTGTAGGTAAGGTATGAGCAGCTCTGCTAAGTGGAGGAATTCAGGTACCTCATTGTCTTGGTCATGAGTAGAGGTGATTATGAGATTGACCAGCAAATTACTGCGCTATTAGCAGTTTTATGAATATTGTAGTAGAAGGTGATGGTGAAGCTGGAGGTAAATTAGGTCAGAACTCTTTGCTTCTCATTCACAGAATGCATTTTTTTTTAGCTAGCCATTTTGGTTTAAAATGTACATAATTGAAAATTATGTTAATTGTGGACAAATTATTGCCTCACAATAAATACTGGTAAACAAAATATAATAATATTAGTGCCCTTAGTAGTAAGATTTCTGTTCAATGTTATTTTTATAGGATTATTTCAAAATAAATTCTTTGCAGAAAGAAATGCTTTGAACAAATATTTTTAAAAACCATGCCCCTCGGTATACAGTACCTCGCCAATCCAGACAATTAATAGTCTTAAATCACCTCAACAAGATTATCCTTTTTCTACTTTACAATTTCCCTGTTGACAGTTGCAGCAGTAAACTTACATAACTCTGCATTTTCTTTGACACACTAGAAAAAGCAGGAGGCACATATTAAACCATAGCCAGTAGCCTACCATATTATGCAATCATTTCACTCATCTCTCTGCACTTTCACACTCCCAAACTCAGGCACACAGTGTTCTGTCCGTCAGTTATGTCATTTATATTGGCATCTCAGTTCAACATGTGTTAAATGAAAATTTAATATATCAAAGTATAACTTGTACTTGACCACTATTAAATAATTAGTGCATTTAAGAAGCAAATATCTTTCTTGTAAGTTTTTTTTTTTAAACTACGAATCAAATTTCTGAATCTGCAGCAAAAATTAAGGCATGCGGGTTTCTGTAAAGAGAATTGAGCAAAAGGCAGGGATCAAAGCACACTCCTCCACAACCACTTTTCCAAGGAAACTTAATCTTACTTGCATTTGTGTTCTATGAGAAGAAATAGAAATAGAAATTCAACGCAGACACTGACAAGACCAGATTCCGTCTCACCCTAGGTCTGTAGAGCCAGTAAGCAAAAGCAGCAACCAGTATGTGTCCCAAAGGATAAACTTGCATTTTCCATGTGCTGCATTATACCTGATGGATACCTTTGTTTTGAAAAAAGCAAATGTAGAATTGTTGGGATAAGACATCTTTTAAGCCATTATCACAGTCATTTTTTGTACAACAATCAAAATTAAAGTGTATTTTGTATTTTTATTAAAAACCATTTTGGGCAATGTTCAGTTCTTACACTTAGCTTGCATAGCTTTATGTTATTTCACACTATTAAGACACCTTTTTGAGGAGAGGTAAGAGAAAAGTTCAACCAGACATAAAGGGATATAAAAAAGTGGCAAGAAATAGCACATATTAAAACTCCTAGTAGTTCTACACTCACACTTTAGGTTTAAAGCAAGGCTGAAAGAAGTAATAAAAAATTAAAAGAAAAACAACATGAAAGAAATTCTTATTTTGTAGGAATGAGCAAGAACCTGTGGTCTTTTATTGTCTTTTACATGCCGTTGGAAAGTATTGAGAAAAGTATGACATATGTCGTGCATTCATCTAGGAAATGCAAGTCATACTACATACATTAAGTATTATCAATGTGTTGCAATACAACATTAAAGAAGTCCACGATCTTTTATTCTAAATTTGCATTTACTGCACATCTTGATGGTAAGCTATTTTTCTTCTTTCCATGTAACCGACTCCACTGCAGCTTCTTCTTCATGAGTTTTTAAATATTTTTAACAAATTACTGTTACAAAAAGCTAATTGGTATACTTTCCATTATACAGATGTTAGTTAGGATACTGGAGAACAAATTAACTTATGTCAGCTATTGATCCTTTCATAAAAGACAGGAAGTACGGAGAGACCATGTGAGATTCTAAATGATGCAGATCCCCAAGAGATTCATTCTTCAAAGCAACTGAATTAATATCAATAAATACCTGACCCCCCTTCAGGTGTCTGAAATTCAAAACTGGCTTCTTGTTACTGCACCATTTAGTGAGTTTAACATCATGCTTGTAGGCTGTTTTGTCATCGTTACTAATCAGACCCACTGTTACATCAGCAAAATATGAATGTTATGGCCATTCTAGCTATTTTGTAGTTGATTGCTGACCTCTTCTAATCATGAAAAGTTTGAATGTGACAAGAACACAGGGTGACAGAAGGTAATAGTAATAGGAAGTTTGTAAAGTAGTAGAAGGCATGATATGTCTGTCTGTCTGTCTCCAGAAGAAATCCCTTGCAATCCTCCTTTCAAGGTTTTCCCTGTAAGTGAACCTGGTGTGCAATAATAAATATTTGTGCCGCTTTTGATAAATGAAATGTTAACAATGATATTTGTCATCACACATATATACACATTTCTTTTGAATCCATAAATGATGTCTTATGATTTAGCACACTAAGTGTTATCAGGTTAGCCTTTTGCTTGCAAACTGACAACCTTCTAACTAGTATTTGATAAAGCAACACATCTTTTTCAATTGTCAATTATATTTATGTTAAAGTTTATTTGTATTGAGGATTTTGGTATTTAGCTGTCAATTCTAGCAGCAGGCTGTAATTTTGTATTATACTTGGTATTCATGCAAGTACATCTATGTGTGAACATATAACATTAATTAGTGTATAAACCTATTAAAAACTTCCAACATCACTTTATGGTCTCAAAATTCATTGTAGGTGATATTCAGTTTGCTGGACAATTCGATGGATCATTTCATCCATCATTCATTTAAACCAGTAAAATAATAGAGTTTTTCATGTTTGGCAACACATTTTGGTGATTTTAAGATATGACTGTTCATTGTGTATTGCTGAGGCCTGATTGTCCAAAGTCTACTAGTCAAGAAGTATTGGTTCTAGTTAGACAAGGCAGTGCTTAGTTCAAGATCCCCAGGCTTTGCTACCAGCTTCAATGGACTGATGGTGTTTACTGCAGAGCTAAACTCAATAAAAATCATTCTCATCTAAGGTTTTTCATGCCTTAGGGTTACATAAATGGCAGTAGAAACTGCACCATCCCTAAAAGTATTAGCTTGTGACTACTGTATGCCCAATGTGCTGGACTTGATATGTGCCATGACCAACCCCTCAAAGCAGATCCTTTCAGGTGATCAGCACATTTTCTAAGTGGGTACTTGGGGATGGCATCTTGTTGAGTATTCACTGTCAACCAAAGTTACCTCACTTTGTTCACCCAGACATGAATTGCTAATGCTATGCAACTTTGTACAGAGAAATTGAGATTTCCCACCAAATTTTATTGAAGAAAACGTGTAGAATTCAATGATAAAAATAAATCAAAACCCATTATCCTGCTATTTATTGCTTTTAAATTTACTTGAAATTTGCAAACATACAAAGCAAATCCTGCTTTGTTATTATTAGCAGTGGGCTTGCTCTGCCATCTTAAGATACAGCTAACTGGCACTTAACTTGATCAGGCTGCATCAAGTGGCACTCTGTGGCCAATGGTCTTAAATGTGCCACTGTAATCTGTGAGGGTTGTTCTTTACATATTATTTTATTAAAACTGGGTACTTCCTGAAGCAACACAAACCAGCTGACAGGGTGAACATGAAAGGGAGATTAGATGACACAAGTGGAAGATGACACAGGCAGGCTGTTTAAAAGGCCCTGTTTGGTGATGATTAATATATGTCCAAGAGCTACTTACTGCTTTGCAAGCAACCTTTGCCGTAACCGTGTTGCTATTTTCTATTCATGCTTGCCAGCAATAAAATTGTACCCATGTTTGGAACTTCCATGCCACTTCCATGTTGGGAAACTTGAATTGTAGAGAACGCATTAAAAGCTTTTCTCTTGAAGTTGAACTGCAGGAACCCCTGATGCATCACACTTTCAACAGTATATCCTTCCGTCAACTATTATATTATTGTGAGGGTTAATCTGATATGAAACAGAAGCTAAGTAGAATCTTCCTTTATTGTTACTGGTTCTTTCTTCTTTTTAGAATCACTGTCAAAACCACTAGGGAAAGATTAAATATACATTGCTTTAGTACAAAGCTGCAATCTCTAATGAACCTCTTATCAGGGAGTATGCCGTCCCTGCTGGATGTACAAACTCATCCACTTTGAGCATCATCAACCAACCTAGCAGCATGTCTCTGGTCTTTTGGAGATATCCAAGCTATCGATTTTGAGAATTTGTCCCTGCTTTTCATTGAATACTGCCAGGACAGGCACCATTTCTACATTATTCAAATATTTGATATGAAGCAGGTTCAGAAAATTGATGGAAATGACGAATAATATCCCCAGAGTCTTCTGGTATTAAGTACAGAGCACAGAAAGGAAATGTACAGCGAGGTATTAATAACTAGACAAAAAAAAATCATATAATAAGGTTACAAGTAAAAGGTCAGGGAATATAATGCCAAGAGAGGTATAAGCTGTGAAGTAGGGCAAGGCAGGGCAGGTCAGGGCACGGCTAAGAGGAATGGAAGGGTGACTGAATCCAGCAGACCAAGGGGATCATTTTATTACAAAAAATGCAAACCTCATTGATAATGAAAATAAAGACCAAATGGAGACTCCAAGTGATGACAAGGAAGGAGAGATGAATGCATAATATCTTACAGTCTAGGCTTTAGCTCTCACTAAATATGGAAGTATCTGAGCACTGACAGTAAAATAAGTGTTTTTTTGTTTTCTTTCTCTCAGCGGTTGCACAATCACAGTGACTGGTGCTCGGGCATGATTTTGCTTTGTGCATAATGCTGCCAGAAAACAGGCTCACCTCCCTATGACCCTGAACTGGATTAAACAGGTCAAAAAACAGATGATCTAATTGATTAGAGCATTATAAGAGAACATCATTAACATGTGTCCAAAGGACAGCTTGACAGTATTGTACAGATAAGAGATAGGATGGAAGGTTAACATTTCTGCAACTACAGTATTAAACATTCATTTATGACTGCAAATAATGTAATGCCATTCAAATTTATAAAAAAAAAATAAATGAAAATGTCATTCAAAAAGTTAAAATACAAAGTGCAAACGTCAAGCCTAATCTCTACTTAGTTGATTCATAACAGCAGCCTTGTCTTTAATTGGGAATTTAGGAGATTTCAGTCTTAAATAAACATCCATATTATTTAATTAGTTGGAATTAGGAAAGGTTTTTCAATAGTGTTAATCAAGATTATTTATTTAAGATTAGAGTATTATAAATATCCTTTTTTTCTTCTGTTGGATTGGAATCCTGTTTAATTTAGCTTTCAGCCAATATCAATCTTCATTTGAAAATGTTCAGTTAGTCTTTGCTGATTAAGAGCATAGATTTTAGTGACAAGACTGGAAAACTCCAAACCTATAAAGCTGACAGTATAATTCTCCTTGTGTCAGAAGTTAGTGATGTATGTATTTACTTTTGTCAAAGCTCTTGAGCTGCTTTCTGTTTTCCACAATGATATACACAATGCATTGACTTGTATGGGGAAAGGCACGCCAACTAGCAATTAATAATTTATGGAAAGGATGTTAAAATATCCACAAAGATCACAAGAAATTGTATTGTGTTTATTCATTATTATAAACAACTATAGTATAAATACAAGGTTAAATATAGTAAGTCTTTTCAAAGTAAGGACAAAGATAAAAAAAATAATAATAATTATACTGTTTCTTGTATTGTCCTGTCCACAGTGAAGTCCTTTAAATATGCCACACATGCAGAAATTTAAGAAAAGAAAAGAGGACATTCATAAAAATGAATAAATAAGTTACATTTTTTTCTCAGTTTTACATCAGAAAGTTTTTTATTTCTTTCTTGGATTCCACTTGCACCCTTTGCTGTTTTTCTAGGTCTCGATTTGTTTTGTTTTTCAGCTCTTTTTCAGTTTTCCTGTAGTATGTTTTTTTGTTTTGTTTTTAATGATGTCCTTGTTTTCCAATTAAGATACTTTCTTGTATGTGGTCATTGTTTTTTAATATATATTCACTTTGGCTGTCTCTGTAGTGACACCCTCTGTTATACAGTATATGGCAGGTTATAACTTTTAAAACTACTAGCTGAAGTGTTTTCTGCGTGTTTCCTAGTCTTCAACAAGTTAGGTTTTATCAAATTATAAATCCATGGTTTGATCAGCAATATATTTTCAAATGTAAATATAGTGTCAAGCACATGCGAGTAGGTGGCCGCGGAAGGACCTAAATGAAATCGTAAAGTCATATGCCAGGAGGGAGTGGCGGGGTATTAACTTTTCTCTTTTTGTCTCCTACAGAAAGAAAGACGCACCAACGCCATGAGTCTACCTTCACCAGTTCCCGCATTACGTTACTTCCACCCTTCCTCTGTCTGCTACCTATGACGTCATCGATCCCATCATCCATCTCGGTTCCTACCCAGCATACCTCTACTTCCGGCCCCTCCTACATAAATATTCCTCCGCCGCCATCTTTGGACTGTCGAATGGTACATTGATTTCATATACTTGACTGTGGCAATATTTTGCTATTTTTCTTTGATTTTCTACAGTATACGGGGCCGGAAACCCCAAACCTTTATGATTTTTTGTCTTTCTTTACAATAGTATTATTATGGGTTTGGCTACCGCTGTTACCAAGGATATTTACAAAATTCAGTATTCTGTACAAAGCAGTTTTCACTCATTTTTATATTTGGTGCTTATTCAAGTGAAGTATCATTCTTAGTGCCCCACAGTGGGCTGGGAACATGAACTGAATCAGCATTCCTGAGGTTTAAAGTCAAACAGATTAGTTACCACTTCATACAGCCTGTAACCACTGACCATCAAAAAGTTGGCCACTGTTTTTTCTCTTGTTCTGCCCATGTCACAAGAATGGAGAAAATCTGTAAAAGTGGCATTCTCTGTTGAGCCTTGGACAAACAGTGTGAGGAAGCTTATCTTCTTTTCTTCTGCTTGTTTTTTTTACCCTCAGATTTTGATGTAAAAAGAGTGGAACACTTCCTACACTCATTCATGTTTCATAACATAATGTATAATCACTGATATTATATGTTTCTCCAAATCAAACACCCTTGTGCAGGAAGAAAATTGTGAAACCATAGAAAAAGACATTGGGGTACTTTGAAGATGAGGTAAACAAACTGATGATTTGAATCTTAGTCTCAGCCAGTGTGGGAAAATGTTGACATTGAATGGAAAAGCAATCAAAAAGCGAAAGAAGCATTTTGACATAGTACAGTATACCTGGTGTAAAAGCCCTCCTAAAGGAAAGCAGTGCAAGGAGAATTACATTGAATTGCCTCTATTTCTGTGGTTAAGGTTGCTGTGATGATTAACAAGCCACATACTGGCAAGGCTACTGTGGTGGATGAGATTTGGCATGAACTGCTGTAAACACATAGTGGACCTATCTTGGTAAAAACAACCCCCATAATGTGACACATAAGGCATTAACATAGTGTTAAGACATTAAAGGGTAATATTTAGAGTTGTAATTTTTACTGTGATTCTGACATGATCTGTATTCTCCCTTACAGTAAGAGATACTGTGAGCCAGCAGTAACAGTCATCTGTTTTATGAATGCTTTCTCTAGGTTAATATGTAGATATTGTTTTCTGTTTCAGTTTTACCTTTTCCCAATTGCTACTTTAAACAAATTAAGCAAATTTCTCCAGTATGGTGAAAGAGGAATTAAGTTTAAGCTGCCTATCAAATTATACATAGGATGGAACATATTATGTTTGCTATGATCCTTGCATTAAGCATGAGACATTTTAATGCAGGTATTTTACCTTTTTATTTGGTGTTTTTTTTATATATGTATATATTTTGTCTATTATTTCTGTTAATATTTTTATGTTTATCTATTATTCAGTATTCATTTATTGTTTAGTTATGTTGCTTACCTATGTCCCTTATGTTCTCTGGGTGGAATCCAAAGATGTTGCTCCACAGTGATCTTACACCTTAGGGCCACCCTCATCCTTTACAGTCGACAGCCAACTTTTTGTTGAGTATTACACCAAGTACACCTATTTCTATCCGTCCTTCTGTCTCTACCTCTGTCTGTAGTCATATCATAGTTAAATCATTCTCTAAGCTCATGTCCCAATTCTCTGTCTGATGAGACACAGAACCATAAGGACCTATAATCTTCTGGGATCAGAAACATTCTCTGAAGGCACTGGCCACATCCAACTAGAAATCTTTCTGGAATCCCCATATTTTCCTGCAGCCCTGATCTCCCACTCAAGTAAAATTGGTAAGAGGTTGTTCTTAAAACTAATCAAATTATGAATGCAAAACACATACACAGAAACATGGGTTTAGAACTCTTGAATGATCAATAATGTCTCCAATGTTGCTACCCAACAGTTTGTTTAGACCTCTGTTAACTCTGCTTCATTTGTTCTGATATTAACGCAAGAAAATTCAAAAGAAAAAAAAATTCTGACTTGGCTGTCATAGTCACAGTGAGGTATTATGCAGATGTATTGCTGTTGGTATCAAGGAGCACCAGTATCTGAATAATTCTGTTGAATAATTGATTGACTGAAAGTAAAAGAAAGAGTTAGTGTATCAGAGACAGGGTGTTCAGTATTACTCATAATGGCTCTCAGTTTTGTTTTAATTCTCTCCTTTGCTATTTCCTCCAGGGGGTCCAGAGTGTGACCTATAACTGATCTTGGCCTTTTAATTAGCTTGTTGATTCACTGGGCTCTCTTAAAGTGATGTTACCAGCCCAGCACACCACATCATAGCAAATCAAACTGGACATCACAGAGTTATAGAAGATGTAAAGGATGTCACATTCTAAATGAAAACAACACAGTCCCGTAAGGAAAAAGAAGCTGCTCTGTCCTTTCTTTCTTACAGACAGGACAGTTCCCTTTGGTGATAATCCACCTGCTTATTTCTGAGTTTTCCCCTTGACAAGGGTGGCGGGATGGTATTTAAGGCACTGGAGAAATTAATAAACACAATTTTCACAGTACAGCCAGCTTTGTCCAGGTGAAAATAAGGCTTATGGAACAGATAGATAATCTTTGTCAAATAGGCAAACTGTAGTGGGTCCAGGTGATCTACCACAAGAGGACTCATATAGTCTAGGACCAGTGTGTCAAAGGTCTTCATGATGTGAGATGTGTCACTAGTGTGTAGTAATTAGGTATTGAGGAGCCTGTCTTCTTTGAAACAGGGACAATGCAGGGTGCTTTCCACAGCTGCAGAAATTTCTGGAACCTTAAGGATAGACTGAACAGGTTTAAGAACTCAAGGTCTGACTCCATCTGGTCTAACAGCTTTTCCTCAGTGTATTTTCTTCAGTTGTCTCCTTATTTGGTCTTCAGTTATGGAAAGTCCACACTGGTCAGAGGTCGACTTGTCACTGGCCATTCCAGCTGAAATGGTAGGTGTTGTTGATGCAGAAGGAATGGTGTCGAGAAACTGGTCATTCGAAGAAGGTGGCAGTGGTAGGGAAATGTATTAAAAAAATTGTTGCAGGGCATTAGTTTTGTCCAAATCCCTTTCTAGCACTTTAGACCTATATTGTTTGAGTCCAGTAATTATACTCAGTCCTTTTCAGCCATCCTTCATGTAATTCTGAGTGAGTTATTTTCTATTTTAGCTTTGTAAGCTTCTTTTCTAAGACTCAGTTTTTTCTTTTAGAACACGCTGTACGTCCTTCAGTGCCTCCCTGTCACTGGATTTAAATGCTGTCTTTTTTTCTAGCTCCTTAGTAATCCAGGCCTTGTTGTTTGGAAAGCAACACACTGTTTTTGTGGGTACCACTGTGTCAATACAGAAGTTAATATGCAGTGACAGAGTCCCCCAATATTGTCCCCATTTAATTTGCACATCATTTAGAGCTATTTCATGTCCCAATCTCCATTTCCACATTATTTTGGTGGTAACAGGTTGTTGTTTAATAATAGTATTGTAGCTGGGATTAAAATGAATCAGGTTGCGGTCAGATTTGCCTAAAGTAGCAAGCAGACTACACTTAAAGACATTTGAATACAGCAGGTCTAGCTTGTTATTTCCTTGAGTGGAACAGGTCAAAAACTGATAGAAATGTGTCATTTTTTGCTTCAAAGTCAAATGGTTGAAGTCACCACATATTATAACTACAGGGTTGGAGCGAATCATTGTTAAAGTGTTGGTGACAGAATGATTCATTTCCATTGCCAGGTCCCCTTTTGTGGAGGAAGGAATATAAACATTAATGAGGATGATATACTGTAATTTATCTCCCTGGCAAATAATGTGAATGAATTCCGACAGCCAGAATTTCATTATCTGAATTACAAAGTGTAGTTTTAACTGTAATATGCTTGCTTTTACACCATTCCTCATTCATATAGATGATCAGTCCCGCTCCTGTGTTTTTTCCGCACTCCTTTAGTCTCTGTCTGCTCGAATAAAGTGAAATATGCTCAGCATTAAAATAGTGTCTGATATATCAAGTTTAAGCCAGATCTCCATAAAGCACAAAATGCCACTATACTTGTAAGCTCCATGGTAAGCTATAAGCATAGACAATTCATCCACCGTATTTGACAGCTATCATTTTCCATTACAATAAATGGTAGACCAGTTCTAAAACCTTTTTGTCCTGCTTTTAATGTTGTGATGGCACATCACCCTTTCTATCTGTGGAAAAAGAGTTCCTGCAGTAAAGTTTAACTGAGCTGCTTAGGTACTCACAATCACATTGCAAATAGCTGATCATGGGAGTATTTATTACACCCCAGTTTCATTTTCTCAGTGTCTCTCTCTTACTATTTCAGGTGTTGCAGACATAAGGTGCCTCTGGGTCCTCTTCATGACTCCATCCAAATTCCCGTTTGAAGGGCACTCATGACAAGACAGTACCTAGGTTTGCATGCATTGTGGTTCATCAGTAAATTTAAAATCCATTTATTTGATTTCTAGTGGCTATTATCAGTGACAACCCAGAAGCCAGATCAATACTAATTTTAAATAAGACTAGTAACTAGTAAATAAATTTAGAAAAAAAAAAGAAATATGGAGCTTGACATGAAAAAGCTGCTGCTTACACAGTGCCCAGACAATTCTCACAGATAAATAAATAATAATAATAGATAAACAAATAAAAAATATATATACTGTAGTGTAGAAATAGCTAAATTCATTTAAAGAGTATAAGCATTTAGTCTGAGATGCTGGCAGGAAGCACTGAATTGCCTAATAGCAGCCAGCAGAAAAGATCCCCAGAGGTGTTTCTTAGCACACTGTGATGGAACAAGCCTGGGCCTAAAAGTGTTCCAATAGAGTGCTTCCTGGAGGGGATGGAGGGGATTTTTCATTATCATATTCAGTTTTGTCACCATTCTCTCTTCCACAATAGCTTCTAGTGTGTTCAGGATTAAAACTGTGATGGAACAGACTTTCCTGATAAGTTTGTTCAGACATTGTGTTTCATTTGAACTCAAATTGTTTGCCCAAGAGGCCACAGCTATGGACCAAGCCCACTGTTAGCAGCTCAACATTATTATTTATATTTAATTATCTTTATTATAATGTGCCTGGTGTTGCACTATTTTTCATTCATAAAAATGGCAAGTCCACTTCCTTTCTTCCTACCACTTTCGCTCCAGTCTTCTGTCCACCTGCACAATTCTAAATTCATCCAGTGCAACAGAGTTTCAGGTCTAAGGCAAATCTCTGTGACGCACACGAGACTGCTGAGTTTGCATTCCATTTGGCTCCAGATTAGCTTTGACAGCTCATCCATTTTATTTGCTAGTGAACTTACATTGTCCATTATGACAGAAGGCACATAAGGTCAGTACCTTCTCCTTTTATTGTGGAGCTGGGCTCCTGCTCTTTTTCCCCGGTGTCTAAGCAATAGCTCTGTTGGTAGCCCAGCAATGACTTTTATTGAATTAAAGGTAGTTGATCTAATGAATATTTACTCTTTGGAATCTGGTAAAAATACAAATATATAAAACAGTTTAAAAGTGCAGAGCTGCACTCATACCCAGTAATATCATATATTTCATTATATAGTAAATATAATTTCGAGATCAGGAAGAAACAAACATGATTTAGAGACTGTGTTTAACCCAAATGACTGCCAATGGAAAAAAAACTGCTTTATGTGTCTAGTACTTATTGCTTTTTTGTGATAGGTAATGCTACTAAATGAGATTGTTAACCAAGTGAGCGTGATGTTTACTTATATTTCTAGCCTGGTTTATGACCTGTGTTGTATACAGGACTTTAATAGAGATCAGTTTTTAGGCCTACAATTGTTTCTGCTAAATGACATGTCAGACAGTTATTTATTTATTTATTTTTACTGCAACTTAAACTGAACTGTTGGTATGGTAGGCAAACAGTAGGAGGCCATGGAGAGAATCATTAACAGATTAAAAAAAAAATCATTATAAAAATGTATAAAAAATAAATACTGTCTTTCTTCTTCTTCTTCTTTCGGCTGCTCCCATTAGGAGTTGCCACAGTGGATCATCTTCTTCCATATCTTTCTGTCCTCTGAATCTTGTTCTATTACACCCTTGACCTGAATGTCCTCTCTCACCACATCCATAAACCTTCTCTTAGGCCTTCCTCTTTTTCTCTTGTCTGGCAGCTCTAACCTTAGCATCCTTCTCCCAATATACTCAGGATCTCTCCTCTGCACATGTCCAAACCAACGCAATCTCGCCTCTCTGACTTTGTCTCCCAACCGTCCAACTTGAGCCGACCCTCTAATGTCCTCATTTCTAATCCTATTCATCCTTGTCACACCCAGTGCAAATCTTAGCATCTTTAACTCTGCTACCTCCAGCTCTGTCTCCTGCTTTCTGGTCAGTGCCACCTTCTCCAACCCATATAACATTGCTGGTCTCACTACCGTCCTGTAGACCTTCCCTTTAACTCTTGCTGATATCTGTATAAAAAAATTTAAAACTGTGCCAAGAAAAATAAAAAACTAAAGAAATAGAAATATTCAAAATATAACAACAGTGATTCTAATTGCAATTATACTATCTAAAATTTTAGGTTAGTAACATACCAGTGTTGCATGATTTGACTTTTGTTTTTATAATGAAAAATTCACCAAGATCTAGGGTGTCATCTTACAGTCAAGCCTGATTCTGATTCAGCCTTAACCACAAACCTGTTTCATTCTCATAGACAGGAAGAGGAAACTGATAAATAAAATATATTCTTGTTTGTTAGATAGAATTAAAGCAGAGAAAACAATACATTCAGGAAAAACACAATATAAAACCCACAGTGTTGAAAATGTTTGCCAAATATTCTAAAGTTTCTTCCAAAATCCAAAACTAGAAGAGTGTATGGGTCAGAATATGGTGAAATTATTCAAGCTGTGTCTTTCAGGATTATTGGCCAACACAAATTACTGTAGGTTTGTAATCCTGACAGAGGATTTCTTCATGATAGAGTTGAAATTAACCTTTGCTACTTTAACAGAGATGCACACTTGAGAATTATATAGGTGTGCTTTCTGGCGCTGTCCGTTCTGAATTTATGCAAACTGACATGGCCTGCATTGATATGGAATGGTGTAGGACAGGGGTCGGCAACCTTTCAGCACTGCTATGCCAACCCAATGTTACAATGTTATTCCACGTGCCAACATAATTCTACCAATTTTGTTATATACAGGTATAGTATCAAAATTGGTCCGGTTATAATGGGCTTCAAAAGTATATACTTTTGAAGCCCATTTATAACTAGATCTTATATTATTGCTCATTCAATATTTTAAAATACATAGGATCATAAGTGAAAAGAATGTTTTTTCAATTTATTTTAAAACTACATTCGGTGGCTTTATTTTTGGTTCCAATTATCTGACTAAAATAAGGAGTTTGTTTCCTAAAGCTAGAAATAGCCCTTTTTATATCTTCACTTTTCTCATCAGAGTTTTAAAACATGGACTGATGTTTAGTTTGATATTGTCTTTGTACACTTGACATACGACACATGACACTTTCACAGCATAACACACACACGGAACAATCCTTTTGTTGTACAAATTCATATTCATTCATCCAATAGTATTGAAAAGAGCGAACATCAAGTTTTTGTCTTTTATGAGTCTTTTTAGGGCAGTATATTACTTAATAATAACAAGAGGTTTGTTGTAACGTACCACGGCCTGCACTGAACACATGGTTTCCATCTACACGTGAGTCGCATACGTAAAACGTAGGTGTGGGCTCACACACGTGTGCTGTAATTAAAATATATTTTTTACTATATTTCAATTCAATCAGAGTACTATTGAAAATTGTTCCATCCACTCTTGGCATGTGTGCCGTAGGTTGCTGACCCCTGATGTAGGATTTATAACATATATCATGATATTAGTAATTAAAGTTCACTTTTTGAAAAATTCAGTAGAATGTTTTGCTTTGAAAGTGATTATGAAGGTGTTGCTTTCTTATCTACAAAATTGACCCTAAATATGGTTTTCTGCAAACCTTTAATAAAGTGACAAATATTTGAGCTTGATAATTTTTCCCTTCTTGCTAATACAAAACACTATAGGACTGAAAATTTTGACAGCTACAAAATCATATCATTCACCAGACAACTCTCTTTTGTAGAAAGTACCTAAAATGTATCCACCAGCAACAAAAAGATTGACAGGACTACATCAGAGGTTGCTGTTAGGATTATAAAGATTTAGGGCTCAACTTTGGCAAAAATATGAACACAGCTGTATCTAAAATGTGACATTGTAATGTCAAAGCTGTCGACAATGACTCTATGTCACAGATAATAATACCTTTGTAAGAGTCAAGATTGAATTAAAGGAAAGGGTTTCAGCCCTTAAGAGTTGTACTTTTCTTGGTGATCAGCAGTAGAAAATTGATGGGTATTGATTGTCTATACCTGGACCTGAGGGTAACCACTGTTCCACCAGAGGTTATCTGACTCTCTTTCCTCAGCAAAGGAATGGTAAAGCTCATGCTGGCTGACAGATTTTTAACTAGGTTCCACAGTAGGGTGGGTTTCTAGGTGTGATTACTGACAATGAAATAGACCCCTTGTGATTTAAAAAGTGTCTGCAAATCCTCTTTACTTCAAACGTTGACCAGGAGTATATGCAAGAAATCAGCCTTAATCCTGAAGCAAACAGTATTCCTAATTATACTAATATATAAGCTAAAATAGTTTTAGTAATTAATGTGGGATATTCTTTGTGTATACATAAAGAAGTAACATACTTGATGTAATATTGTAATATACAGTAACTGACCAAATAGTATATTTTATAAAATTTTTTAAGCAAAATTGTAACTGTTACTATAGCCTCCAAAATAGGTACTGTATTTGACACCATATATTAATTGAATCCTTATAGCATGCTTGAAAGCTTTTCAAATTTTCATCTGAGTCTATAATGTGGAATTTGTTTTTCAATCAGGTTTTCTTTTCACAGTCTTGAGATATGCAGGTGAAAGTGTAAAGGTTGCATTCCATTTCTCTTTCCTTTTGAAGTTATCCAGCTGAAGGGCCTTATATTTGATTCTCCCTTCTTATTGATCTAGCCACATTTCTTTTCTTTGTGGATTTGTTTTGTTGGGGTGGGGGTCAAACTGTACCAAAGGATAATTACTTTTATGTAGGTTAGCTAATAGTTTTACTGAATATCTGATTGGATTTCACATTTAAGAACTTATTCAGCTTACAAATATTCTATCCCTTATTTTTCATTGATCTGAAGCTTAACTTTCACTTTAAAAGGCTATCAGTGGCTTTATAGAGCTCTTTTATGTGACATCCTTCTATATAAAAGCGGTCGTGATTGTCCTTCCGTCCTGTGAGTGAGAGTTTCACACACGCCCCGTCCATTTTGCAATGCACGGTGGGATTTGTAGTTTCGTTTTTCCAGGTAAAAGATGATTTTCTACTCCAGACTGTGCAATATCTTCTTCTTCTTTCTTACTATATAAAAGAGGTCGGGATTGTTCTTCCGTCCCGTGAGTGGAAAGCGTAACGGTATTCCGCTTATCACAGACTTACTACTTGCAGCTTGCGACATGATGTGAGCAGAGTTCTGGTGCTCCCATTGTTCCCTTGCTTTTGTGCGCGATGCGCTGGAAAAACAGACAAAATTATGTCTCTGGAAATAATTAATGTTGATGGAGTACAAATGCCTCACCGCGTAGTAAATATCAGGGGGGTTCAAAAGGGTGACCTCAATATAGAAAAATAGTTTAAATTTCATCACAAAAATAACAGAAACTACGAGTATTAAAGTAATTCTGCTCAAATACAATATAACCAAATTAATGAGTTTGTATAAAATATCAAATTGATCTACATATTGAATTGCCTTAAGAAGTGGTCAACTTAAAAGTCGGTCGCCTTAAAAGGCGGGTCAGCCTAGTATTTATTATTAGCCAATAAATAAAGGAAGGACAGTCATTTCTTTCAGTAAATATTTACATATAACTTCTCAAATCTGATAGAAATTGTGATTTTGTCATATTTAAACATACCTTTATTCAAAATAGCAAAAAATGAGGCAGACACTGAGATTTTTCCAAATTTATGTTATAAAGTACAGTATATTTCAAGTTCAAGCAATGCCAGGTTAGGTTTTTCACTTCTGAGGTGTTCCCAGACATGTCAACTGTTCCTGTGAAAAATTTCATGTTGATATCACAAAAAAAATAAATAGTTTCAGAATTTGGCACCATGAGCACCTCCAAAAGCTTTCTATGCAGGGGCACCCAAAATATAAATATAAATAATACAAAATTTATATAAAATAATATACTATATTTATATAAAATATTAATAATTTCTTACATATATACACACACACATTTATCATATACACTCACCTAAAGGATTATTAGGAACACCTGTTCAATTTCTCATTAATGCAATTATCTAATCAACCAATCACATGGCAGTTGCTTCAATGCATTTAGGGGTGTGGTCCTGGTCAAGACAATCTCCTGAACTCCAAATTGAATGTCAGAATGGGAAAGAAAGGTGATTTAAGCAATTTTGAGCGTGGCATGGTTGTTGGTGCCAGACGGGCCGGTCTGAGTATTTCACAATCTGCTCAGTTACTGGAATTTTCACACACAACCATTTCTAGGGTTTACAAAGAATGGTGTGAAAAGGGAAAAACATCCAGTATGCGGCAGTCCTGTGGGCAAAAATGCTTTGTTGATGCTAGAGGTCAGAGGAGAATGGGCCGACTGATTCAAGCTGATAGAAGAGCAACTTTGACTGAAATAACCACTCGTTACAACCGAGGTATGCAGCAAAGCATTTGTGAAGCCACAACACGCACAACCTTGAGGCGGATGGGCTACAACAGCAGAAGACCCCACCGGGTACCACTCATCTCCACTACAAATAGGAAAAAGAGGCTACAATTTGCACAAGCTCACCAAAATTGGGCAGTTGAAGACTGGAAAAATGTTGCCTGGTCTGATGAGTCTCGATTTCTGTTGTGACATTCAAATGGTAGAGTCAGAATTTGGCGTAAACAGAATGAGAACATGGATCCATCATGCCTTGTTACCACTGTGCAGGCTGGTTGTGGTGGTGTAATGGTGTGGGGGATGTTTTCTTGGCACACTTTAGGCCCCTTAGTGCCAATTGGGCATCGTTTAAATGCCACGGGCTACCTGAGCATTGTTTCTGGCCATGTCCACCCCTTCATGACCACCATGTACCCATCCTCTGATGGCTAATTCCAGCAGGATAATGCACCATGTCACAAAGCTCGAATCATTTCAAATTGGTTTCTTGAACATGACAATAAGTTCACTGTACTAAAATAGCCCCCACAGTCACCAGATCTCAACCCAATAGAGCATCTCTGGGATGTGGTGGAACGGGAGCTTCGTGCCCTGGATGTGCATCCCACAAATCTCCATCAACTGCAAGATGCTATGCTATCAATATGGGCCAACATTTCTAAAGAATGCTTTCAGCACCTTGTTGAATCAATGCCACGTAGAATTAAGGCAGTTCTGAAGGCGAAAGGGGGTCAAACACCGTATTAGTATGGTGTTCCTAATAATCCTTTAGGTGAGTGTATACAAACACATACACACACGCTCACACAAAAATCACACAATTTCTTTTATTTTTTCACCTTTGGCACTGTCCTTTTTTCAAACATGGGCATGTTATATATGTACAGTATCATTGTATACATCTTCATCGTATAAAGCGATGGCATGACCCACTGAACCAGGGCCATTCATCCAGAAATGTCAGATTGCTGGTGCCAGATGAGCATAATGCACTTGTTTGTTTATGGTGATTATCATGAGAATGCTTTATTGCACAATGACAAGAAACTGCTGTAAATTTTGATATATAATTTGTTTATATTTGAGAACACACAAAAATAAAGCACTTACATGGTGGAATAGGAGCTTCTTTATGCAACAAGGGCAGGTCTGTTGTTCAAACATGGCCATGTTCGGTGTTGTTGGAAATATCACCATCTCAGCTATCCAATGGTGTGAGTTTTATAAGTTTTATGATCTACTCAGCAAGAGCCACTTTCCCCCCAACACAAAGAATTTCCATGTGTTTTGATCTAGTCATGGCAGTTGTGATGATGTATCATGTCAGATTTCTCAAGGCTGCTGCATTGCCCATACATGTGTGAGGAATCATTTTGATCAGGAGAATCTGCTGTAAGTGCTAATAAGTTATTTGTATATTTTTGCTGTTGCTTTGTGAAGTTATATGCAAGAACACATGAAAATTGGTGCTTGATGTGATGGTTGTTCTGGTTTTTGGCATGAGGTTGCTGTTTGATCACATGGAGTGGGGCTTCAGGGCATGGATTGAAATCTACTGCTCGAAACTTCTCCATTGATATATCAATTGGGTATTCCTTGCACAGAAAAAAATTTAGGCTAGTTTGATTTTTTTTGGTTGACATGTAATAATGCAGCACATGTATGATTTCATGCCAGATTAAAAGTCAACTGTCATAATGTAACAATGTGATCACTTATGAGTGTGAAACACGTGTTTTTCAAATGAGGTTGTATCGGTGTATGGCATAGTTCATCTATATGATGCAGCAAAAGGTGTTTTAAAACATTTTTTGAGCCCTTGTCGACCTGGTACTGGGACGCTTAGGGTTTAAGAGGACATGGATTTATTGCAGGCAATGAGCTTTTCTGTGACTAATATTTAATAATATAATATAATATAATATAATATAATATAATATAATATAATATAATATATTAAAGAATGATCTTCATAGGTTGCCTGTTAGTGTCAACATACATATGAAGCAGTACATTATGCTGGTGTATCAAGTATCCCAGTTTGAGCAAAAATGGACTAAGCACAGAAAACTTTAAGGTACACTACAGGAAAGAGGTAATAAAAACTGTAGTTTGCTGTTAAAGTAAGTTGAATTCATGCAAGGAAAAAAGGTAGAGAAGCATCTATGAGAAACTCAATCCATTTAGGCCAGAATAGTGTGTTAAGAAGGTAAATCCAGCTGTGAGAGATATAGCATTAGCAGAGAGGTGAAAGTCATTGTTTCAGTGCAATGATGAGTATGTAATACAGACCCATAGTTTTGCTAGGTCCTTACAAAAATGAAATATAGTATACTGCAACATGCCGCAAAATATATAGAAATATCCACCAGTGTAATATAACATACAGTATATCTCATTCAGATCCATATTTTTAAGGTTATATCAGAAATAGTTTATAATATATACAGTAGTTCCCTTAAAGTCTCACTATTATATAAAAAAAATCCTGTGGCGAGACAAGACTTTTTTGAAAAGATTATTTCAAGTCATGACCTATGAGATACTACTTATCACTGGAAAATGAATTTTATGAATTGCAGTGAAAACAACACCCTCTGAAATACTATACGTTACATCCAAACACCCTACACAAATATCATTCAAATATCAAAACTTATTATTATTTTTTTTGCAAGCTCCATTTATTGTTGCATCACCAATTTGCAAATCATTATATGAGTGGTGTATTAGAGCTTTCTTTCTTTTTGGAGAAACAATCCTGTTAAATGATATGCAATTAAAATAAGTACAAGGTGTAATATTTTTTTTACAGTTGAATATGAATATTGTTCTAGACACAGAATTATTTTTACAGAAAAAAAGTACTGATTTGTACATGATAGTAAATATATTATTTTTAAAATTTTGTGTGCCTTAAAATACAAGACATATTTACATGTTTAAACTTTTCTGTGATTAAAATAAACACACATGTAATAAACAAATCTAAAATGCCTTTTTTATCAAAGTATTCTAATAATATACTGTTTTAAGCTGATTCACATTGACTTTTATTATGTACAAGTAGGAAGGTTTTAACTTTGAAAGAACTTTGATACTAACCATTTTTTGTAATACGTAATGCAATACTCCACTTCACAGGCTCAAACCTATCATAAAATAAGGAACCACTGTCAGATTGACAAGCCGGACTGTCTCCTTATCACTAATGGTTTACTCCATTATCTAGGAGCTGACATGCTATCTGTAATTACTACAGATGATGCAGTCTCTGGTGTAATTAAAGAACAATTATTTAGAGTGAAATGTGTCAAATCAAGACCACCTTCCTCTCCCCAAGGCTACAACCTAGGAAAGGGCTGTCACAGAAAATGGATGCCGTTCTGCGGCAACAAGAATGAGCACATACACAAATAAGTAAGCAGAATTAGATCAATGGTTCTACTTTGAATACAAGACTTTAAATTAAGATCCCAAGATCTTCCGTAGTTCATTTAGAACTTGTATCAACTTTTAATAGGGTTTTTATCATTTCTGTGAGTTGCACTTTTACATTCTCTCCTATTTACTATTTTATGATAAAACTTAATCATTATGTCTGTCCTGATTAATATGATCTTAGATACCTTGACAAACTAGGAAAGAAAACCAGGAATCCATCACTTAGTCACCAGTTTATTTTAAATTCTTTTTAAATATTTAACATAGAAAAATATACAATGTTTTTCTCTTCAGTACAACCTAGACTACAATCATAGATACACAGTGAGAAATGCAGACTACTTTACGTATGTAGTTTTTATATATGACTTCATTATTAACTTTTACTTGCTCATATTTGATCCTGCTTGGAAAAGGTTAGCTGGGAACAGACTAGCTAATATAAATTCCACAGCATATACAGAAGACCAAAGAGTTGTTTTGTTTCCTTTGCTTTTGTCAAAAGGCTTTATGAGTGATGGTCAGTTCCATACAAATGAGCTAGTACTGTAGATATCCACTTGTGGGTTTACTTGGATCATTTGTGTATGTATGCCAAAGCATTACTTATTGGAAACAACTTTAAATATATGTCATCGTGAAAATAACTAAGATTTAATGATGGTTTTGAGTGGACAGCAGTTGTGTGTAAGAGTTTGACAGAGTTGTGCTCTGCAGAGTGAGTTTATTCCTTCAATCTCATGATCCTGCATTAAGCATCAGAACAGCAAATGATGCGAAGCAATTCTTTGTAAAAAGCCTCTCTTGCTAGGCGGACTTTAAAATATTCCTAACCAGTAACCAAACAGGAATTCCATTTATGATTCCATATACCTTTTCTCATGTTTGATATGCAGAAGCTTGCTATATTACAGTTCTTGCTAAGAACACATACTGTATATTAAACCTATGTGGTGCCATTTAGGACATAAATCGTTCTTAATAGTACATACACTCTATACTGAAATGTATACACTATGCAGTGAAATGAGTACACTGTATATTGAAACACCTACAGTCTATAGTGGAATATATACACTGCATAGTGAAATGTATACATTCTATAGTGAAACATACATATTGTATAGTGAAACAAATACACTGTATGCTAAATCACATACTTCCTATAGTGAAATGTATACACTGTATACTGAAACACACTGTATAGTAAAATGCACACACTGGATATTGAAATGGATACATTTTACACTGAAACACATATTCTGTAGTGAATCATATACACTTTATAGTGAAAAGCATACATCCATCCATCCATCCGCCAACCCACTATATCCTAACTACAGGGTCTCGGGGGTCTGCTGGAGCCAATCCCAGCCAACACAGGGCGCAAGGCAGGAAACAAACACCAGGCAGGGCACCAGTCCACCACAGGGACAATTTAGAATCACCAATGCACCTAACCTGTAGGTCTTTGGACTGTGGGAGGAAACCCACACAGACACAGGGAGAACATGCAAACTCTACCCAAGGAGGACCCGGGAAGCGAACCAAGGTCTCCTAACTGTGAGGCAGCAGCACTACCCACTACGCCACCAGAAATGGATACACCATGCAGTAAAACAAATGCACTGTTTACTGAAACCCATATGTTCTATAATGAAATGTTTACACTGCATACTGAAACGCTTAAACTATATAGTGAAATATATACATTTCCGCATTCATTTCCGGCGCCGCATCCGAGTGGCAGCCTTTACAGCAGCTCCGTATACGACTTTATCTTTTTACCTTTTTATCTCTATTTTTCTCTATCTTACTGATCACTTCTACCACTTTCTTTTATGTGGAATTGCTCCCTGGACACTTTTACACATTTTACTATTTTACTATTTGACATGGATTGTTACACTCCGAGAATCGCCTATTCAAGAAGTCAGCTTAAAGCACTGAGAAGAAATGCTTATGCCGGTGTGGTTCCTTATTTACCTGACAAGGTAAGAAGACGATATCGGGCAGCCGAGCGCAAAGATAAAAAATAAGATTAAATCGAGAAAATGGCGTTATAAACCGTCGGTGCCTTCTGTGATCCTGGGAAATGTAAACTCACTACAAAATAAGATTGACGAACTGGCTGTGCTGGTGAAAAATGTCAGAACCTACAGAGAATGCAGCTTGCTGTGTTTTAGTGAAACATGGCTAACGTCTATCATCCCAGATGCTAACGTGGAGCTACCCGGGTTTAGCACAGTTAGAGCGGACAGAGATGCAAGTACCTGTGGAAAGAAAAAAGGAGGAGGACTCGCTCTCTATGTCAATACGAAGTGGTGCAACTCAGGACATGTAAACGTTAAAATCTCCACTTGCTGCAGGGACATCGAACTGTTGGCCGTAAGTCTGCGCCCCTATTACTTGCCCAGAGAGTTTGGACACGTGATTGCTGTTATTGTTTACATCCCCTCAAGCTTAACGCGAGATGGCGAGTGACATCATCCATTCCGCAGTTGCTAAGTTACAAACGCAGCACCCTGAGGCACTTGTGCTAATCGCTGGAGACTTTAACCATGTAACGCTGGATAAAACATTACCTGCCTTCTCCCAGTATGTGGATTGTAACACTCGGGGAAACAGGACTATTGACCTACTATATGCAAACGTTAAAGACATACAGCGCCACCCCACTGCCTGCGCTTGGGAAAGCAGATCATAACCTGGTTCTGCTTCAGCCTCAATACAAACCAAGAGTGAGGCGCTACCTACAACCACACGCTCATTCAGGAAGTGGTCCCTGAGGCAGAGCAGGCTCTGAGAGACTGCTTTGGAACTACAGACTGGGATATATTGCTGGGTCACATAGTGAGAACATTGAAGAGGCTGTTGAATGCACAACTGATTACATCAACTTCTGTATGGACATTGTAGTTCCAGTAAGAACAGTACGCTGCTATGCTAACAACAAGCCATGGATTACAAGTGACATCAAGGGCCTTTTGAACCAGAAGAAAAGGGCTTTTAAAGGTGGTGATAAGCATGAGCTGAAGTGCGTGCAGAAGGAACTCCGAGTCCAGCTCAGGGGCGAAAGAGCAGTACAGGAGAAAGCTGGAGCAGAAGTTGCAGAACAACAGCATGAAGGAAGTGTGGGATGGGATGAAGATTATCACTGGCTGCAGCTCAAGCGGGTGCCGCATCGAGACAGACGTGGAGAGCAAACCAAATGAACAACTTCTTTAATAGGTTTGATCACAGTAACCCACTCTCACCTCGAGTACTGCATCCTCCAACCATCCTTCTGCTGATACCAGCATAGGTGAGACATCCCCACCCACAATTACAGCAGCCCAGGTGAGCAGAGAGCTGAAAAGACTTTGTGCCAGCAAAGCAGCGGGTCCAGATGGTGTATCGCCACGATTGCTGAAGGCCTGTGCGTTGGAACTGGGGAGTCCTCTACAGCGCATCTTCAACCTGAGCCTGGAACAGGGAGAGTCCCAGGCTTTGGAAAACATCTTGTATCACTCCTGTCCCAAAGGTATCACGTCCTAGTGAGCTGAATGACTTCCGGCCTGTTGCTCTGACGTCACATCTGATGAAGACCATGGAGCGGCTGCTGCTTCACCACCTGAGGCCACAGGTCCGTCAGCCCTCGACCCTCTGCAGTTCGCATACCAGGAGAAGGTGGGAGCGGAGGATGCCATCATCTATATGCTTCATCGATCCCTCTCCCACCTGGACAGAGGCAGTGGTGCTGTAAGAATTATGTTTTGGACTTCTCTAGCGCCTTCAACACCATCCAACCTCTGCTCCTTAGGGATAAGCTGACTGAGATGGGAGTAGATTCACACCTGTGGCATGGATTGTGGACTATCTTACAGACAGACCTCAATATGTGCGTCTTGGGAACTGCAGGTCTGACATTGTGTGCAGCAATACAGGGCGCGCAGGGGACTGTACTTTCTCCGGTCCTGTTCAATCTATATACATCAGACTTCCAATATGACTCGAGTCCTGCCACGTGCAAAAGTTCGCTGATGACACTGCTATTGTGGGCTGCATCAGGAGTGGGCAGGAGGAGGAGTACAGAAAGTTAATCAAAGACTTTGTTAAATGGTGCGACTCAAACCACTTACACCTTAACACCAGCAAGACCAAGGAGCTGGTGGTGGATTTTAGGAGGCCCAGGCCCCTCATGGACCCTGTGATCATCAGAGGTGACTGTGTGCAGAGGGTGCAGACCTATAAATATCTGGGAGTGCAGCTGGATGACAAATTGGACTGGACTGCCAATACTGATGCTCTATGTAAGAAAGGTCAGAGCAGACTATACTTTCTGAGAAGGTTGGCATCCTTCAACATCTGCAGTAAGATGCTGCAGATGTTCTACCAGACGGTTGTGGCGAGTGCCCTCTTCTACGCGGTGGTGTGCTGGGGTGGCAGCATAAAGATGAAAGACGCCTCACGCCTGGACAAACTTGTTAAGAAGGCAGGCTCCATTGTAGGATTAAAGTTGGACAGTTTAACATCTGTGGCAGAGCGACGGGCACTAAGCAAACTCCTGTCAATCATGAAGAATCCACTGCATCCACTTAACAGTGTCATCTCCAGACAGAGGAGTAGCTTCAGTGACAGACTTTTGTCACTGTCCTGCTCCACTGACAGACTGAGAGATCGTTCCTCCCCACACTATGCACTCTTCAATTCCACCCGGGAGTAAATGCTAACATTAATTTTATTTTAATTCTTTTCATTTTTATTACTATTTAATTTAATATTGTTTCTTTGTATCAGTATACTGCTGCTGGATTATGTGAATTTCCCCTTGGAAAAAATAAAGTATCTATCTATCTATCTATCTATCTATCTATCTATCTATCTATCTATCTATCTATCTATCTATCTATCTATCTATCTATACATTGTCAAATAAAACACATATACTGTATAGTGAAATGCA
Organism: Polypterus senegalus; assembly: GCF_016835505.1. Lineage (NCBI taxonomy): Eukaryota > Metazoa > Chordata > Cladistia > Polypteriformes > Polypteridae > Polypterus > Polypterus senegalus. The sequence goes on from NC_053163.1 coordinate 48,376,753, forward strand.
TATAATGTATACTGAAATGTATAAGATACTGTATATGATGAAATGTATATATAGTCTGTTGAGACACATACATTGTATTGAAATACATACACAGTATAATGAAACATACTGTACACTTTAAACCCTGAGTCACATACATTCCATAACAAAAAGCATTTGATTTATATGAGAATATTTAAACTATTTCAAATTTATGGAGTGTACAATAGATCAAAACAGACCAGATTCTGAGCATTATAAATAAAAATCTGAATGGAAAACATTCATTTAAAAAATTAAGCCTTTGATGATACTTATTTTTATTTTTACTATGTTCATCAATTTTCTTCAGTGTAAAGATGAAAATATTGTTGAATATTTAACTGAATTAAGAAGATGCCTGCAGACAATACATTAATATGAGTTTTCAGGTGATGTTTCCTTAAGGCAACATGCATATAGGAATCTAGGAGGTCATTTACAAGTCATTGATGCATTTACGTACATATAACCAGAACATGATGTATGTAGAAGGAAATAATTGGTTATGCTTTTACAAAATCACTATAGTTCAATATTTCAGTTGCTAACTAGTTGCCAATATCTTACAAAAGATGATATTTCCCCTACAGACTCCCTCTTCCCACATGGGAGTCTGTCGAACCCACACCGTCGATAGTTATGACTGAGATGAGCTGAGATAAAATCAACAAAAGTGTCAATGGTGCAGTATTCTAAAAAAATAGTACATATATAAATCCATAAAAATCATTGTGAAGTGGGGATAAAAAAATCAATAAACAAATGTGTTAAAAATCCGAGGTTAAAATGCAGACTAACTCCTGATCTCAGCCCACCTCTTTCTCATTCTCCCTGGCTCACCCATTGCTCACGTAGCCAGCGGAGACTCAGCAGCCACAAGCTCCTTTTGGCCGACCTCCGTCTTGGCTGCCTCCAGGCATCACAGCCAGACCATCCGAGGTCATCTCTCCTCCCTTCTTCCTTCGTGCTCATGTGGTCGCTCCCTGGAAGCCTAAGGAGGGCACCTGCCTTGCTCGCCACACTCCCCCCGAATGTTCAGTGGGGCGAACTAGCCCCTAGAGCGCCACAGCTAACACTCTTTCATGGGGCCCTAGATCGCACTGCTTTCTCCCTCCAGGTGGCCAGATCGTCGTTCCCAAGCCTGCCTTTCATGTCTTTTAACCTCTTTTCTTTTCTCCTTTTCTTTGATTCGCCCTTCTTTTTTTTTGGGCTGACCTGTACATATATACTCCTGTCTCTGTGTACCTTAATCACACAGCGCAGGAAGCCAATGAAGAAATTAAGAACAATCGTACCCGCACATGCAGGTGTGAATCACTCCAACTACCTCATTAACTCCCCACGGTCGTGCAATTACGCCCCACGGAGAGTGATACGGCTTTATGGTTTTTAAAGCCGTGGACCTGCTACACCACAAAGTGAATATACAGTATTATACTGTCAGTGTACAGTATATCTTGTCACTTTAAGTAGTTTACACTGTTCACACATACATGTTATCTACTGTAGGTATTGGCTTCAAAAGCTTTGCTGTGAAAAACAGATTTGGAACTTTGTGTTATTTGTGCATTTTTATTTTGTAAAGAAGTTATTTATTTTTACTCATTTTTTATTTTATTTTTTGCAAATAGCAGAATTTGCACATTGTTTTATATTTTTGTTTGTCTTATTAGAACATTTCTAAAAAATAAATCAATTATTATGTTCAAACAGTTACTCAGTACTTGAGTAGTCTTTTCACCAACTTACTTGAGTAATTTTTGGATGACTACTTTTTACTTCTACTTGAGTAATATTATTTTGAAGTAACTCTACTCTTACTTGCGTACAATTTTTGGCTACTCTATTTATGTTAATAGGACTGAGCTGGCAAAGAATTCCAAGGATTTTTGGTGTTAACAGAAGGACACTTTATCGTCATAGAATACAAACTGCTGTACATTCTCAGCAGTTTTCCAAAGTTTCTGATATCCATTTATGTAATATTATTAGCGAGATCCTGACTCGAACCCCAAATGCAGGTGAAACCTATGTAACAGATAGCCTAAGATCTCATGGTTTTCATGTGCAACTCCAGTGCAGTCATCAGTGTCTTTAGAATATTGATCCAGTTGAGAGAGCTTTCTGCAGAAGGCAAGCTATTAGAAGAAGAGGTTACAACGTGCTATGCCCAAATGCATTGTAGTAAGTATGGTAAATATAGAATATATTTTAATATCTTTGCAAAGCATCACTTTTACAAATGATGTACAGACCCAGCACCATTTGGCTAATCAGTTTCAGTAATTGATTTAAAAAATCAAAGCTAAATTTTCAGTTATGAACCACATACTGTTTTCCAACATACTGTAGGCCTTGCAGCTGCACCTCATCAATTCAGATGTTCCACTATTACCACTTTCCACTATATCGTGAAAATAAAACCATGTATGGCTCACAGATCACTTAATTTTTGTAAAGAATGCCATGCTTATTCCCTTTATTAATTATTATTAAGTTTATTTATATAGTGCAATGAAGTTGAAGTTGAAGAGAACATTGAAGTTGCAAGATTCATGTTAGAATGAAGTGGTCTTCATCGAGGAAAGCTTATTACTGGCAGAATTGTTCACAACCAAAGAATCAAACAGTTATGGGCAGAACTCAACAGAGTTGTTATTTTCCATTACCACAATCTTTTCCTGTTAATGGAGCTACAAGGCATTCGAAATACTACTAATGAACTGTCTGCACTATGTGTACATTCTCCGGATTCAAAGGTCATTGACGGAGTTTGTTAATCAATGGAACAACCATGGACTCTCAACACAAAATGGGTATTCTCCGCTACAGCACTGGCATTTAGGAATATTAAATCCTGTTTCTTGGACTGTTTCTGTTCTGGATAGTATGTACAGTGAAACTCTGCACAAATTTGAAAGTGAAATTCATCCTACACTGTCAGTATTTCAAACAAAGAATAGTACAATAGTCCCACCTGATATTACTGATCAAGAAATACAAACGAGGTTAAGTAATAATATACTGTAGATCCATTGGAAAATGACTGAAATTTTGGCATTGGTATTTATATAAATGTCTGCAATGCTGTATCAACACATACAATGCCATGAGTTTACATACAAATGTAAAAGTTATTTAATGGTTTCTTTTGATTAGTTAATAATTAATTTAATTGTTGTTTAGATAAGCAGTGTTTCTTTATGGGCTTTTAGAGTTGCATTTTGTGCCAGTAATCACTCCAGTGCTTCTCTGGAACTTTTTGCATGGGCTATCATTTCTCTAGGATGCAATTATTTTTCAGGACTTTGTTGTTTATGTGTGGTTAGATCCATTTAATGGTAAGAACATTCCAAAATAAATGTAGTTCTTTATTCTTAATAAGCTTTAGGTCTTTCAGCCATATGTATTTTGTGCACAACTCTTAATAGTGCAAAAACATCTATTTCTCACTACCACTATTTTAAATTAGTACTAACACATTTTGTTTTTATTTACTGCAGAATGTTCATTTTCAGTTGCACCCAAGAACCAAAAAAACAAAGGGTACTCTTTGAGACTGTGGGAGCACAATACCAGCGGAAATCACATTATTCTCATTCAACCCCAGAAAACAGTAAAATGCTTCACACTGGAAAAAGACAGGACACAAACTCATGTGATGATGACGACAGCATTTGGAATGATACTCCCCAATCCCCTGATGATTTCCCAAACTCCTTTTTTGAAAATTTTGATCTGACTAGTGCACACATCTGTCCTGAATCTTCTGAGGATATTGCAGAAGAGGCAGATAAAATTGCATGGGATCCAGAAGATGATATTGGTGGAGAATTTGGTGATGAGACTGTTTGGATAACATGGAGTTACAACACGGATGTCACACAGGTAATGCATAAGATCAGGAATCATTTTTGAAATAGAGGCAGGAATAATAATACCACTAAAAACAGACCAAATAAAAATGTGTAACTACTTACATTTTTTTCGGTTTTTATGTTCAGTAAACTCAATTATGTAAATGTTACTCAACTGTGCATTATTACTACACTCCTACTTTTGAGAAAATTAGCCATGTTTTATGTGATATGGCATCTTTGCTACTGTATATGAAATAGCTGCAGTCCAAGAGCTGCACTAACTTACTTGTTGGTTTGCCCCTTGTTTTTTTAGGATCTCATTTATCCTCTGGGCAATAATTGATAAACATTTATTTTTCAAACTGCATAAAGTCAAACAAGAGTTGATGACAACCACTGGAATGAAAAGTGTTTTTTAATATTTTTATTAGAAAGATTTATATACAGTATATAATTTCTATAATAAACTTTTTATTCGTTCATATCTCTGAACAGTGTTATGTCCAAGTCATAGACAAACAACAAAGTAGCAATAATTGTTGTTAGCATAGGCCCGTGGATTTCATAAAAAACAACTTGTGATTTCTTCTGCCAATGGAAAAAAAAAGTGTCATCTTACTTTTTACTGTTTTACCTTTTGTCAAAATCTAAATTTTGACTGTCTCATGGGCATTCCTGGATTAAAATTGAAGGGCATTATTTTAAAATTTTAACTTTTTGAAATTACAGTATACAATAATATTTTTGGCTTGTATGTCTGCTGTCAGTTAATACTGTATAAATGAATACAGTGATTGTGTTTTTTCATGTTACTTATTATTTAAGAGTGCAGAACTGGATGGAAAGCCTTTGTCATCAGCTAGTGGCCAACATCCGCTACATGTGCTGTCCGTGAATGAAGAAGAAATGCAGACTGCACAGGTAAAACACAGCACAGCAAAAAGCCTGTATACAGTAATCCCTCGCTATATCGCGCTTCGAGTTTCGAGGCTTCACTCTATCGCTGATTTTAAATGTAAGCATATCTAAATATATATCACAGATTTTTCACTGGTTCGCGGATTTCTGCGGACAATGGGTCTTTTAATTTATGATACTTGCTTCCTCAGTTTGTTTGCCCAGTTGATTTCATACAAGGAATGCTATTGGCGGATGGCTTAGAAGCTACCCAATCAGAGCATGTATTACATATTAACTAAAAATCCTCAATGCTATAAGATATGCTTCCCGTGCGGTGCTCGATTGTTTGCTTGTCTCTGCCTCTCTCTCACCCTCTCTGACATTCTCTGCGCCTGACGGAGGGGGTGTGAGCAGAGGTGCTGTTTGCACAGAAGCTGTTTGCCTAGTGGATACGAACGCCCCTCTAAGAAATGCCGGAAAACACACTTATTGATTTTTTGATTGTTTGCTTTAATCTCTCTCTCTCTCTCTCTCTCTCTCTGACATTCTCTGCGCCTGACGGAGGAGATGTGAGCAGAGGGGCTGTTTGCACAGAGGCTGTTTGCTTAGAAGATACTGACGCTCCTCTAAAAAATGCCGCAGCAAACTTAAAAGCACACGTATTGATTTTTTGATTGTTTGCTTTTCTTTGCGAGCGATCTCTCTCTGAAATTCTCTGCTCCTGAAGAGAAGAATATATATTTGCATTCTTTTAATTGTGAGAAAGAACTGTCATCTCTGTCTTGTCATGGAGCACAGTTTAAACTTTTGACTAAAATGTGTTATTTTTATGTCTAGAGGGCTCTAATAATGTTAACAGTGTGGGAGAGTTTCTAAGGGCTTAAAATATATAAAAATAACTACACAAACATATGGTTTCTACTTCGCAGATTTTCATCTATCGCGGGGGGTTCTGGAACGCAACCCCCGCGATCGAGGAGAGATTACTGTACATCCTTTAAACGATAGTATGACATTACATAACTGTAAAGAACTGGTGCATTGGAAATATTTTGCATTTTTGGTTGATTGCATGGTAACTCAAAAAATAGGGAAGACCAGGATAAAAGTTCATATTTTCAAATTAGTATGGTGGTGGATGATAACATATGCTGCCAGTGTGTTGTGCCCTTATGTTATCAATTACATATTTATCTTCCTTTAAAGTGAATTGACTGATTTATATCAATCCGCAGTTAGTTAGAACACAGAAATTCTTTTTAAACAAAATATTAATAATTTGAATGATCTCTGTATATTTTGTTATCATGATTACTATAATATGGTGATGTTGTGGTAAACATTACTCCACTCATCCGAATTGATTTGTATTTATAGCAGATGCAAGGCAGGGGAAAACATATTAATCAATCCTACATGCAGCTCTTTTGAAAATTTCTTTTTTTCTGTTTTGCTGTTTTATAAACAAAGCTGTATCATTTATATGACTGTTACTTGTTAATATAATTACTTTGAAGATTAATTAATCCAAATATCGAGTCATGATTTAAGGAAGAATTTTACATTTAAAAGTCAGCCATCTAGTTTACCAATTCTGTTCCTGTAAATGTAGTTGTTTAATACACTGTGAAGCTCTGAAGTGATTTTGTCAGGACTGGAAAAGTAATTTTCATATCATAGTGATACTATCAGAATTTTTTGATATTTTTTTTTTGTTCTATCAGGACAGTGGACCATAAGACTTGCCTTTAAATTTGAGCAGCCAACTCTGCCCATCTGTCTCAGCTGACAACTTAAGGAACCCAGAGAGCCCACGGCATGCATCAGTCCGAAGGGTAAAGATTGTTGAAGATCTTTTGAAAGTATTTATGGATAGCAGCATAATAGATTTGACTCTAAAAATGGACTTTGAAGGAATGAAAGCCATTGATGATGCTAGAGTGTCTAGGGAGGTTTACACAGCATTCTGGGAGCAGTTGCTTGAACAGTGTGAAGAGGAAAAAGAGCGGGTTCTGAGGCTGCAGCCAGATTTCTGTGAGGCTAAATGGCAAGCTGTTGTATGTATCTGGGTGAAAGGATTACTAGACCATGCTTTCATGCTAGCTAAACTTTCAAAGGCTTTTATATTAGCCTGTTGATGTGGATATTCTGATGATGTAATTTCTAAACTACCTTCCTCCTGTTGAGAGATCAGCTTTTGAAAAGGCTCTCCAGGACACAATGGAGGAAAGTGATGAAGAGGACTTGCTAGATTTTTTTACAAGATGGGTTCCCATTTCCTCCATCCAAAGTACAACATTGAGGCAGCCATCCACACAATGGCTCATAAAGCCATTCTCCAAGAGCCAAAATATATAGTAGATTGCTTTTCCACACCTATGGCATCGGTACAGCTGAAACTGCCAGACAAGGAAAGTGTGTTGTCTCTGTATGAGTCAAAGAAAGCCACAGGAAAAAAGTGTCACAACTGTTAGAGACAACAAAGGTGATACTGACTCAAAGGGTTCAGAAAACCTTCAACCTTCTCCAGCGTTATGTGAAAAATGCTGACTCAAACAAAGCTGAAAAAGTCCTACGTTTCTGCACTGGTTCCTCTGTTATATGTGTTGACAAGATTTTGGTCAGCTTTAATGCTGAAACAGGGCTCAACAGAAGGCCTGATGCTCACACCTGTGAAGCTACATTGGAAGTACCATGCACTTAATAGTTCTTACCCAGAATTTCACACAGAGCTTGATAACATCCTGTCCAGCAACTACTTTGAAATGGACATCCTTTAAAGCAGACAGCAGTGCTGATCAGTAGTAGATAGTAACAAGCTTTGTTTTTGGATTTAGTTTTCTTTGTGACTGCTTTTTCAATTGATTACCTAATGTACGGTTTCTTTCCAGCTAGCCCAAGAGTGTTGTGATGAGAAGCCTGTATTTCTATTAGTGCACAAAGGCATCAGCATAACTTTCACTATTATTATTTATTTCTGTTTTACTTGATTTAATTTTTTATTCTAATATAATTTTGATAGTATATGTTTGAATTGTCTGGAGCTTTATGGTCTGTTAGTTCTTTCGTAATGCAGCTTTGGTCAAGATTTATATTGTGTTTGGATAGAAGTTGGGTTGCTAAAAATGAAGGTTACAAAAGTTTTACATTATTTTTATAATTGTTCATTGTAAAAAAACTAATTCTACAGTATTAAAGAGACTTTTTGATAGTTCAGGAAAAAGTATTGGTTGCAAATTAATGCTCAAAATACATGCTTACGAAATCTACAAACCAATGCAAACTGTTGCCTAAAAAAGTCACCTTGTAGCTACTATATATGCATTGGCCTTTGTAATCAGTATGTAAAATTGCCAACAAAACTTGCCATTATACTTAGTACCAAACTGTAACTTTGCCATCACAGGTTATTTCTTCAAAAACAGAATTATTGTACATTGCCGTGAAATAACCTGTACAATATGTAAATAAAGCTAACCCAGTTGGTCTTAATTAGAGAACCTCATTAAGCTTAGTAGGCAAAATTCAAATTTTATTTTGTAGGGCAGGATTTCACACTGGACAGTGCCTTACAATATTACATTTTATGCTTCTTAATACAAATGTCCCTCAACAAGAAGATCAAGCACTTATGCACAGATATTACACCACTCAGCTAGATGTGACTTGATGTCTGTATTACCTGGTTAAAACAGTTCTATAATTTTCAGACACTAGTTTTGTACGTTTATCCTGTAATGCATATCAAGTGAACATTGCATGTGCTGTATGGGAATTGTCACAGCACTTTTTCTTTAATAAGTAAAACAAAATGTGGCATTCTTTACAAAAGAGAAGAATGGAGTAAATGGAATCATAAGAGTTCATAAAATTCTAACTCTACAGGAAGCTTGTATAATGTTGAACAGCTTAGATACATTTACATTTGGATTCTTGGTTTAAGATGAATTCTAAAGTCATTACTGCATGTGTGTCTGTAACAGCAATAAACAGTTTCCAGTATGGCAGCAACTAAGCATGTCTTCTTTTTTTTTCTTTCTGGTCTGTCTGACAGTCCAAAACAAAAGATATTCACATTTAGAAGCTGGACCAGCAAATTATGTCAATTCTTGTCTAAACTACAATTGTTATCAAAATTAAATCTGATTATTTTTCACTGATGGACCAAATGACCAAACAGACAAATGAACTTTTGACAAGCAGCAACATCTTAGGCTCACTGATGTCCTATTTGGAGCCATATATGAAGTGACCCCTCCAGGATACTCTGGACTTACAGAGATGCATTAAACGCCTCTCTCAGGTACATGTACAACTTCACAGCTTGATATGGATCATTTGGTAGATTGAGGTGGGTCTCTGCCATAATAATATTGCACAGTTTATATATATCTTGATCAAAGGGTTTGGCTGACCGAAAGACACATTCATTTTTGCACAGTTGAACATGGTCATCTTCAACTGGGTTTAGAAAATCTCTTGTCCTATACAGTTCAGGCAGAGCAAACGTCACATTAGGCCAACCACTGGGGACATTGATGTTTTTGGATAGCCTGATGGTGTGCGCATTCCAAACCTGTGCAGTGTCATCCACCTCATCCTGATAAAGAGAATATGCATACAGATTTAGGAAGGCAACTAATAATCCTAAATCATATATGAAGCAGAGCAGTATAATATAATATCTACACACCACATTTTTAACTGTAATCCTCCCCTTTCTCTGCATCATCCTTAACTCTGTAATTTCCCATCCTATCCTTTTTTTTCTATTCTTTCTCCTTCTTCTCTCTTCCTGCTCTTCCCCTCACAAACACACGTATAACACTATATGAAAACATTATCATTCATCAACCCATGCAAGAAAACTGGAGAAGGTTTTTGTGCAGTAGCCCTGCAAAGAAGCCATTGTCTCTGATGTCTGTAAACAAGCATAACCAGAACTCTCTGCTCTGGCTGCGAAGCAAGCCCCATCAATACTCAATTCTTTGATTGGCAGTGCTGACTCCCTTCAGGTAACTGTCAAGTGTATTGTCTGGCTGAGTGGGGAGGAGGAAACGCTGAAAGCCTCTGACATAACCATTCTCAGTTCCAAGATCACCCCTGACAACTGTAGGACAGCCACCTAAACGTTGCACTGCTTCCATGTAATATCCACCGATCACCTTTGGGTCACTATTTGTAGTGTAGGCATTAAGCCAGATGATTTTTCTGGAAAAGCCATCAATACATCCATTTATACCAATACCGTATGGTTTAAGTTTGGCCCTTTTGAAAAGTAACTCCATCGTCTGAGACGTCTTGCCTGCCTTAACAACAAGCCAAGCGCATATCCTCCTTCCTCACACGTAGTCCATGTTCTCAACGTTTAGCATACATCCATCTGTACCCATGAAGCTACCCAGAGTACTGCAGTTGGTTACGAATGAATTCCACCATGTCTGCCAGTTCAGAGTACGTTTTCCGACAAGAATAGCCCTTTGTGCTAAGTATTCGCTTCAAGTGTTTCTCACTTATGTGTAAACTGTGTTTACTGCCAAACACAGATTTAATATCTTTATATTTGAGGCCAAGTTCAAAATAAAAATTGTTCTAGTAAAGCTCCATTGTTGTTGTGTCTATCGTAACCAATTGACCCAGAAGTACTTTTACAATAAAACTATTGTGAATTCTCGCAAAAGTATGTATTTTTTTTTCACCCAATAATTTTTTTTTCTCTCCCATGTCCCCTCCCGGGCTCCATATAATATACAGAACATTCTAACCTTTCACATCCATTAAAAAATCCCTGCAAAAGGTAACAGTGGAAAGTTCCACTTTCTTATTGCTTCCTTCAGGAGAAAAGCAAACTTTAAAGAGATCATCCATTTTTTCTGTGGTTAGTTTTTCAGGTTTGTGACAAAAAATAGGAGCAGAGATTGTGGAATATGTCTGAATCTGCTGCAAGAGACCAAGCATTTTTAGTCCCTCACAGAGTCTAAAATGAAGAAAATGATACTCTTAAAATAAAGGCACTGAATTAACCTGCCAAGAACGTATATCGAGCAACATTGCAACAAAGACTTTATTTATTATTATTTTATACAAGTGGCATTTTTAATTAGGTGTGCAAGCACCATAACATTTACATACTTTGACGTTTTGCTTATGCTTTCATTTTTCTTCCATTAGATTTCATTAAGCTTCCTAAAATTTGACATCATTTGACATACATGAATTTAACCCAAAAAGTGAAGCAAAATTGAGAAAGATCATGAAATGGAAAGCTAAGTTGTAATCAAAAGGACTTCCCACAAGGTAAATGCCAGAGATTGCTTATAGTAAAGGAGAAGGATGTGTGGAACAGGTGGGGAACATGGCCACAAGAAGTGTTATTAGAAACCAAAACCAGCTCAAGGTTTGACAAAAGAAGGTCTATAAAAGATGAAGTGGCATAAAAGTTACTGTGCAGGTGGCAACTGAAGGAAATTTTCAATTTAGATACCAGCAACAGCGTTTCCTTGCTTCTTAGGTGACATGTTGAGTGAAGGTGATGGGTAAGAGGCGTGTGAAAGAAATTTCACGAGCTTTTTCCGATTCTGACTTCTAAAGGGATCACTCCGGAATGGAAGGGTAAAGAGAAGGGTACAGTTTATGAAAGGTATGTGAGGAGTTATATGCTGACATGGCTAGTTAACGTATTAGTTAATACATAGGAATAAAAATTACCTTTCAAATAGTCCTCTGACTCAATTAATAACTTGGTCATGCAGAATTTCTTTCAAAAGTAATTCTTTTTCATTCAATAAATTTACTGGCCTTAAACAGCCAGCAAAATTCAAGAAGTCCTTGTTCTCTTTTATTGAAGTTCTGAGTTCTTTAACTTTTGATGAATTTGCAATCTATGTGAACAATTACAGAAGTACCTGTCAGGTTTTGCGGCTTGATTTGGTTAGTTAATCATTTGTCTGCAAAAACAGACCTTCCCTGACAGGATTTAACAACAGTACAACCACATTTGTTTAAGCATCTCATAAAAGTGCAATTTTATCTGAAAGACATGTGTACACCTTGTAAAATGTAAGTGTTCTATCACAGTTTAAATATTCTGTTTCATGGATGTTGATACCTGTTTTTCTCGCATAAACTGCTTCAAAGTCAGCTACATTTTCCAGTTTTGGTGTCAGTGATTCTGGTCCATGTACCAACAAATAAAAAAGTATTTTTTAGAAAAAAAAAACCATGAATTATTGACATTGCAATCATTATGCCTGCTTCATAATAACAATCTTTTCTGAGTGTTGTCAAGTAATTGGCAGAGAAAAGTTTAATCTGAAATATGCAGTTCTTCGTAAGTATTTTAATTTAAAAGTAACACAATTGCTATAATTCAAACATATGACATTCTAAATAAGGCACCAGAGCATACCCTAATCAAGCAGTATAAAAAGTAGCATTAAACTAATAAGAATGCTTAAAATGTCATATACCAGCAGAATTCAGTGACAGGGTTTTGGAAGTTGTTGGGCCTTCAAAAAGAGATGATTACTCTAAATAATTCATAAGAAGTCGTAGAAATTCTCTTCTTTGTCCACCAAGGTCAATGGCCTCCTCCTCCGAGAATTTTATAAAAAGGCTTGTTTGGCCTAAATGTTTTTCTTCTAAATCCTCTTATGGCCCCATCCTATACATTATGATGATTTATATGTAGCTTTGATGTTGAGGATGTGGTAATCTTTTGAGCCAATTCTTGCAGAATATCACAAGCGGTCTTTTCTACTTGACTGCTCCTTATGAAAAAAAGGAAACAGAAAACAAAAAAAAATAAAAGAAAAATACAAAATTAGAAAGTAATTGTAATATACTCTGTAAACAAAAATAGTACTTTTTCCAAAACCTAAATAAGTAATATGCTAGAAATAATGCAGCTTATTCCAGTGCTCTGGTTTTCCTACCAAACATATGCACAATATTTTGGGTTGACTGAGGACTCTGAATCAGCCCTGGGTATGTGTGTGACACCCCATCCAGGGCTGGTTCCTGCTTTGTGAACAATGCTACAAAAACCGACTTTGGTTCAGGAAACCCTAAACAGGATTAATTAGGTTAATAAACTGTGATGGAATTTGACTGCCAGAAAGTTACTGATTTCACATAAAATGTTATCACAAACTTTCAGTAATTTATTAACTTCCAGTACATTGCAAAGGTACACATTTTGAAATGTAGAAGATACGCATTATTAGCGATTACTTTTTAAATTTCAAATGATATGCATCATTTGATGTTCCACGCTGGCATTTATAGCTACATTGATGTCATCATCATCTGGTAACCACTGGACATAGTTTGCATAAGCATTTTCTACCAGCAAAGTGTACACATTTTCAGAAACAATTGTTGAAACTTGTGGTTCTTCAGTATAGGATGTACTGCTGGAGGATAACATGGCAAATGGATCATGATCAATATTTATTGAATGGCTGGCACTTATTTCTGAACAAGCTGCAATACTTAGAAAGAACAAATACCCAAGTACATATACTGTTTTCTGCATACGGCAGTATGTAGTATGCAGTATAATACTGTGTGGGTGAAAAGCCATGAAGTTCATGGAGGGTAGTCCACAAAATGCAATTATGAAATCAAGTGAATAACTCTCACTTGAATAAGCCTTGTTTTGCAATCAAGGCTCAATCAGGTCCATGAATGCGAAGTGGTCCTTGTTAGTTCTCACATTGACGGGTAACCAGCAAAGGATTTTATTTATTCCATGTCTTTCCTTTCATTTTTGATTTTTGCAGTGCAAGAAGTATTTTAGAAGAGCACTACACAACAAAAACATCAAAACTAAAAAAGGCTTTAACATTTTCATGGAGAAATTCCTTTATAATTACCTAGGTAACCTGTTTTTTCATATTTAATGCTAGTTCACTCTTTTTCAACAGATAAACATGTAAATTATCTGTAATCTTATAAAATAACTAACTATTTGATTTATGTTTACTTAGTGACCGTTTATATTCACACTGTTTGCAAAAGTTTTTCCATATTTGTTGTATGTGGGTTATTAAGTTTATGGCAGTACATGTCAGCATTTAAATATACAGTATGATTCATATTGTTAGCCAGAAAAAAAATATATATCACGTTATGATGTTGACACTGACCAGGCCTAGGTGTTGTTGCACAGTCATGTTCCTTTGACAGGAGACCTAGGGGTTATTCCACAAAGTGCACTTCTCATGTAAGCCTTTGGATTCCCAGTCGGCAGCTGATTCTATTGCACCACGGAGGCAGTCATAATAAATGAGTGTCAATGTCGCATGTTAAGGGGGCTTTTTGTTTCTGCAGTTATATTTTTGAATAAAAGCGCAATTGTTGTGTTAGATTTGTACCTTCTGTGAAAATATTTCTTTGATATTTGGACTTCAGGCTTCATACATTATATAGTTTATGCCTACATTTTGTCATCTACTAATAGAATATTAAAAAAGTTTCTGTTTTAACAATGTGTTTACCCAGATTACTGTAGAAACGGAACAGACATGAAATGCGTGTGTTCCAAACAACGATCTATTATTTCCACTCTAAAACTCCACTCCACTCCCAGAAAATCAATCAAGGCATGGGCTTGGAGAAGTTTGTGCACGTTCTAAGTCGTGGGGGATGGAATAGCCGGCTGCTTGCAGCCTGATTTTATCAGCACATTTAGATGAAAAAAGACGCTGGTGGAGAGCTGTGAACGATTTTAAGAAGCGATTTAGGGTGGGACGGATTTCGTTTTTTCGTAGGCTCTGGTAATTCTAGTGTTGTAATATGACCAATGACCAAGCTGTGCAAGCTTACTCTTGAGAATGCAACGTATAGTTGTCCAGGAGAAAAGCAATCTTGCCTTAAATCAATGGCAACCTTTTGTAGGGTCTGTCCCTGAGACTTATTACTTGTCATCGCGAAGCAGAGCCTTACTGGAAATTGGAGGCATTTGAATTGAAATGGGAGATCAGAGGGTATAACGGGGATGCAAGAAATACATTCAGAGTGTGGAGAAACTCTAGAGACAGCGTGTGTATTAACTTGTGGATTTTTCTGTGAGTATCTGGTGGCAGCGTGACGAAGTTGCTTCCGCAAGACCGCGTTAGCTGTGGAGCTCAGCTCGGAGCATATTCTTTTCCTACCTTGTCAATTGTGTAATGCGTTTTTTGAACAGGTTTGATGCATGGAAGTGATCACTCGTACTGCGTTCAGTCAGTTCATGTGAGCTGCTCTCATGTAATGTTGCGATGTCCACAACTTTATTTAATGTTAGCTAAGACCTGGCACTTAAAAGTTTCTCGCTACAGCAATTTTAACTCCGTTACAAAGTGATCCAAAGTCTTGTTTATACCTCTTGTCTTCTCATTAAACTTGTATTTCGCGAATATGGTATTTGTGCTAGGCATGACAAACGCCAGCAGGAACGTGTCTATAAACTTAATTTAAACTTATGGTTTACACCGTGCTTTGTTTCCGCAGTAGCTGCACTTATGAATATGCTTGTATGGGTTTTTTCTTCAGCGCTCTTTGGCGCTCTTCCTTGTTTTCTACGTACTGCGTTCACAGTCAATTGACGTGATTACGTGGGAGGCGCGATGATGCGGCATGCAACTCCGCCTCCCACGGCCATCGAGCTGCACTCTATTACAGTATATGGATAAAAATAGGTTCCAGTAGAATTTTGAAATGAAACCTGCCCAATTTTTGTAAGTAAGCTGTAAGGAATGAGCCTGCCAAATTTCAGCCTTCTACCTACACGGGAAGTTGGAGAATTAGTGATGAGTTAGTGAGTCAGTCAGTTAGTCAGTAAGTGAGTGAGTGAGTGAGTAATTGAGGGCTTTGCCTTTTATTAGTATAGATATGTCGCACACTAACATGGGTTCTTTTTCTGCAGTTATATTATTGAATAAAAGCGCACTTGTTCTGTTATATTTGTACCTTTTGTGAAAGTGTTTTTGATATTTGGACTTCAGGCTTCACACATTATACACTTCATGTCTACATTTTGTCAATTATTACTAAAACCTGAAAAACGTTTCTGTTTTAATGATGTGTTTATATAGATCGTTGTAGACACAGAATGAACACATAAAATGCAAGTGTTCCAAATAACGATATAGTATTTATAAAAGGTGTCATTTTGCTTGACTTCTCACTCTATACAACTCTAAGCAACTGACATGCAGGTAAACAGAATTGAGCTGAGAAAACTGTGCGGGGTGGGAGGATGTGACAGCAGGCTGCTTGCTGCTTATTGACACATTTACAGGACAAAGGACACTGACGGAGAGGTACGAAGCAATTTAAGGTGGGACGGATCTATGAGTTTTTTTGTATGCTCTTGTAATTCTAGTGTTAATACCTTACTTGCAGGGCTTTGAGTGGAGCACCTGTGCAGAAGGCACCTGCGTCTGCCACTATAGGTGGAAGAGGGCGGAGTGTTGAAAGATTGGATGAAGATTTGTTCCCCGAGTATATGAGGTATTTCCTGCCTCAAGGGTTGTCTTTTGACTCAGTAGTGTGGATAGTGTGGTAGTATTGCTTATTCCTTTAGTATACAAAACAGTGGCCTGTGCTTTATTTGTAAATTTTTTCTTGTATATAAGTAGATATAGATATCTCCAAGTTGTAGTATGATTTTGGTGTAGGTATTTATATAGATTTTGGGTTTGCGGTGCACTTTATTTTTCTTGTATATACACTTATTTCCTGTATATATCTTTGGGATTCTTTAGTCTTTGTTAGTATAGTTTCTTTCTGATTGTTTACTTTCTTTAGGAAGACTACTGCATTGTGTATACAATATACATTTTTGTCTTTACTTTTCATTTTGGGACTTGCAAATTCACCATAAATATAATTCACTATTTTGGATTGGGACATTATTTTAGTTTTCATGCACCTGTTATTTCATAAAAGCAACAGTAATAAACAACAAATAAATAAAATAAATACATTAACAATATATAACACATACAAAAGATAAATTTTCAATTTAAAAAAAAGTTTCAATGAATATATAAAGGTTAAAATTGAGGCTGGATGACACACAAAAACAAAGTCACAGGGTGAAGTGCAGCTGTGTATTCAAAGGAAATTCTTTCTTTGCAGGTGAGCAGTGTCATTTCTCTGTTATTACCAACAAACATTATATCCAATAAGTAAATCCCTAAAATTTAAATTAGCAATTAGCATTGGGAGAAATGTTAAGATTAAACAATGAAATCTAGAGCCTGTTTTAAAAAAACATGCAGTACCCTGTAAACCTGAGGTTACATACTGTATTACACAATAATAGATTCTGAATAGCCTGTGTGAAATAGTATACCACGACAAAGTTTATGTTGTGTTACTATCTGACCACAAAGCTATGATATAATTTAAATGCCTGCAATAATAAAAACAAAATGTCAGACCTAAGTTAAACTACACAGATAAGCCAAAACATTATGAACACTCCCATTTGAAGCAAATGAAATTGACCATCTTATAACAACAGTGCATGCCAAGGTAAGATGACTTTAGGAACTCATAGTTGATGTGCTGAATGTAAAAGATATGGGCAAGTGTAAAGACATAACTTGCTTTGATTAGTGCCAAATTGTTATGGCTGGATGACTGGGTTAGACCATTTCCAAAATGACAAGGCTTGTTGGTGCCTGCAGAAAAACCATGAATCACTTAAAAAGTGTTAGGCAGTCAAGACTCATTAATGTGAGAGGTCAACAAAGCCTATTCCATCTTGTCTGAACCAACAGAAGGGATATTGTGGCACAGATCATAAATAACGTTAACATTGGTTAAAAGAGTAATGCATCACAACACACATTGCACCCAGTCCTGCTGTGTATGGGACTGACTTCATGGCCACAGGCCAGTCAGAGTGCCCGGTTTAACTGCTGTACAGCAGCATATTAGGTAAGTAGTCATAATGTTTCGGCTCATCATTGAATAAATGTTGTCATTGGGTTACCATATTAATGCTTACGTAGTTTCATCCTTAAAATGAAAGATGGTTTGGAAAATACAATGAGATGTGTTGGGTATAAAGGTAGTGTGGGGTGACTTCAGTGCTTCCTCACTGTCAAATAAACACTCATGATATTCAAGCTATTTAGTTGTTGTGCTGCTGCCTCACAGTAAGGAGGCCAGGGTTTACAAGTTTATTAGTATAGGAGAATCATGAGAAAATCTAGTACATTATTATTGATAATAAGCATATTTAAACAGAATATAGTATTACATTTATTTTGCATAAACTGCCAAAAGAGCCAAAGTAGGCAGTAAGCATTACCTTTAAAGAGCGGCTAAACAAAAAGCTCTATCAAATTAAAAAAATAAAAAATATCCTGCTTCATGCACAGATTTCATGGCATGAATTTTGTGGTTAAGGCCTTTAACATTAAATCTTGAGACTGTGGGTTTAAATCCAACTAGTGACTCTGTGTGACCATAAGCAAGTCACTTCACCTGGCTGTGCTCCAATTGGAAAAATAAAATAAATGTAAACAATTATATCTAAAATGTTATATGTAGCTTTGGATAAAGGTGTCAGCCAAATAAGTTAAATAATACTGCTGTCTTATATATTCCAGAAGAAAACCAAAATGGCTTGCAAAATGTAAGCCTTAATTTTTACTAGCATATACTGTATATATAAACTTGAATTTCTGCTTCTCTGTTCGAGTACCGCACAAAAACCATCACGACTATTTCTACAAAACTTTGCAGTTTCTTCCAGTATAGCCTTGGAATTACATGGTAATGAAATGTTCTATTGATTGTTATGACATATTAAAAATGGACAATGGACCTTCTTTCTAATAATTACTTGTGCTTGTGGTTTAATTATACATAATACTTCACTTTCATGTTAAAGAAATGTGCATACTATAGTTGAACCTAGAAGGTTTGGAAGTGTGTCATTTTTCTTGCATATTACATTACTATGAACATGTCTACACTACTTTAGTGCTGCATAATTACTGACTTGTATTTTTTTATTTTTTATAATTGGCATTTTGGAATTATGAAACACACCTTTTTATGTTGTTTTTATTACTTCACTATATTTTCCTCTTGCCTCTTACTCACAAAAATTGGGAGCGGTCTTCCCCTGTCTTTCTTGTATACTGAGATATGGGGATGGATATTTCAGGAGTAAACCGCAAGGCAATGATTATATTTTTATATTATGTATGTAATTAATAATATAATTTAACAATTATTATAAAAGTAAAGTTGAATAAATCAGACTCTGCAGCTGCATGAATAAAAGGTAAAATACCACTTCTGGTTAGCAGAAATAGCCCAAAAGTAGATTGAAATCCATGTTGTTTTGTACCTAATACTTGTATGCAAAATTTGGTTGACCTAAGTGAAAGCGTACTCAAGTTATCCTGTTTATACACACACACACACACACACACACACACAGGCATAATTCCAAAAATGGAAGGTCTAAAACACTAAGATTCATCAAAATCTTGAAATTGAATTTTTGGAGGATTCCAATACTTTCCCTATACTTTGTAGACAAGAAAGTCAGGGAGGTCTAAAATGTCAAGATTAATCAAAATCTTGACATCAGATCTTTGGACGATTGCAATACTTTCCCTATACTTCATATACGAGAAAGTAAAAGAGCAATGTAGACAAACTTGGTAATAAATTAAATGTGATATTAATTCTTGTCATTTCCAATAAACGGTATGGTTTTAATTGACAGTGTAGCTTTTTAATGCTTTTTCATTTTTTAATGAACATCTATATACTGTATATATAATTCACTAAGGGCACGCAATACAGTGAGCGCAAGCAAGACAGAGAGACACGCCCGCCAACTCACAGAGCTAAGACTCCATCTTAAATGGTATTTCAATGAGAAACAAACACACTCTTACCTGTGCCCTTTGTGGGATCAGCTGCAGGCTTACTGCGCAACATTCTTCTCGCACGAGGTTTAGAACATTTAAAAGACTGAGTCCTGGCCAACCTAACTGCTCACTCTCCTGTCCTCTTGCATTGAGACTGCGTCTGCTTCAGTCACTGCTTCCAAGATGTTGAACCCGCTTGATGAAGAGCAGTTTGTGTTCTTTTGATCTGGAGACAGATGCTGGACCACCATGTTTGACAGCTGCAACCTGTGGTCTTTTCTGCTATTGACAAGACCCCTCTGATTAAGGTCTTGTGTTTGTACCTGTCAGTTCAGCAACAAAGATTTTGTTTCTTGGAAACCTGTTTCCTTTTCTAGTCTCCTGTGCAACTTTTTGATCCAAGTTTGACAATATCTCTCTAAAAAAAATTACACTTGTCAGCATGGCTGGACTTCTCTTGGGACAAACCCAGGCTGGACCCCAGAGCCCATCCCATCCCATGGACTAAAGGGACCTCAAATATGATTTAAAAAATGAAACAAATATGTGTTTTTTGTTTTTCCAAAAAATATTCCTGCTGCTAGATTGACCGTCCAGTCCACTTCAACCACCATTATCCAAGAGTTAACTTGCCCAAAGTTAGTAGCATACACAACGTCATCCATGAGTTTGCTCTTCTCCAGTCAACTGCAGATAGTGACAGAGGGAAACATTTGGACAGTATTTGTGGCAGCAAGAAATTTGAATACAGGTTGTAGGAGTGTAATGGGTGTGAAGAAGAAAGTGATTCATTGTATGGTTAAGAGTGACAGTTCTTCAGACATTTACAGTGACAGAATTATACATTCTTGATC
This sequence comes from Polypterus senegalus, assembly GCF_016835505.1. NCBI lineage: Eukaryota > Metazoa > Chordata > Cladistia > Polypteriformes > Polypteridae > Polypterus > Polypterus senegalus. Next base: position 48,397,279 of record NC_053163.1, read on the forward strand.
TAGTGATAATGAAATATACAAAGGTGATGATTTTGCAAAAATAGTAATATTTGAATGTGCATGGTGTAACAAGAGCCTCGATCAACTTTGAAAGCTATCATTTACTGATATCCAAGGCACATGGCAGATGTATCATGTACAGATGATCACTTACAAAATTTCAATCTGTTCATCAATGACAGCATGTTAGCTGTAATTGTGACTGACACGAACAGGCATGCACAGCAGCTCATGGTGCTCATCTGGTCAGTTACTATGAGGTGCTGTGTTTCTTTGCACATATTGTATATAATAATTAAAAAGCTTGATGTTAAAATGTTTTGATGAATAAAACCTTTGAAATACCATATGGACCATACTGCTTGCATTTTGTTGATAACAACTCACCAGTTACTTCACACAGTTGTAAAAAAATGTTATTCTTTGCTCTTTACATACCGGAGCAAAATGTTATTGACTAATGACATGGGTTGGAAAGTTGGGCTGAAAATGAAGCAATACAAACTGTAACCTTTATTAGTGAATTGGCCTATAGCTACTGAACAGGTAAAGTTTATTGGTAGCTAGAATACTAGGGTGTTGTACTGTGTCAGCCATTATGAATGTAGTGAAAAGTCAAGTAAAATGACACCTTTTATTGGCTAACTAAAAAGATTACAATATGTAAGCTTTCAAGGGAACTCAGACCCCTTCTTCAGGCAAGATGTAATCATTGGTAGCTGGAAAAAAGTGCCCGGAATCTGTAAGCTGCTGGAAAACTAAACCTGTTGTTTTGTTTTTGTTTGATCCTTATATTTTTTTTTAACTATTCTGTTTTTATGTTCATTTTTTCCTAAATTTACCTTAACAACTGAAAATATATGAAAATAACTAGGTACGAGAATGTTTTTAAATATTTTTTCATATTGCCTCACTTTCTCTCCCTCAAAAGTTAAATAGTTGAAATGGATCATACTTTTTTTGTTATTACTATTTGACATTGCATACTATGCTCTGATGGTTGTAAAGTATACAGTCATTTTAAGTTTTGGTATTGCATGTTCTGTCATTCTCTTTCTATAATGCGTTATGCATAATCTCAGCTGCTGTTTCTATAGTTTTACCTGTCTATCCATACATCTGTTTCATATGCTTGCACTGCACTACTTGCTGCTCATGTGTAGTGCCTATTCAAGTTAATGCAACTCCTAAGCTTTGACATTACATATTAACTTTTTTGTGGGTCTCTTAGAACACCTAGGTGTAATACAAACCCCCCTCCTCCTTTAGTCTATTCCTGCTCATCAAAAATAATATTCTCATTCAATGAAGGCATTGCAGTTTGACTAGGTAATATAAAGTAATTATTTTAAGAAGTTTTAAGAAGTTTCATTATAAGTAATTGATTTATTAGAAGATCTGTCAATTAATATTTATTTTATATAGCTCAGGTAGAATATTAGAAAATAAATGAGATTGCTAAATACAGTAGTATCAGTCCAAAACTAATAGAGTACAATTTAATAATTATACTGCAGTGGTGTAGTCCCCTACAGAATATTAAATGAAGTGTAATATGACTGGTGTCTGGTTAAACTTACAGATAATCTAACTTAGTCAGATATTTTAATGGTGTTTATGCCACCCAGTTTTATTAAGAGACTGGGAACTCTTGAAATTTAACGATAATAGCACACAGGTTTCTTTAAATTGGGCGATGAGTAAACATACAATGAAAGACACAACGGTAATTACGGAAAAGCAACAGTAACTTCTATTACACAAGACAATATAAAGTACATTAAAAAGATAAATAAACATAAAAAAATCTAACAATATCAGCAACAAAATTCTTTTTTTTTTTTTTTTAAAAGGAAAGTACACAGTCCATACTCTAAAAGTCCGTTAAAAACATGAAGTGGAGGATACAACCTTTAGTGGTGCAGAGTCCAGTTTGCGCACTGTGTTACCCTAACAATTATTCGTCCAACTGTCCACGGATGTAGTCTGATCACCAGACACTCGTTTACCAACAGAAGTTTTGTCAAATTGTTGAATCCCTGTCAGTGTCTCTTCTTCGTTTCTTTTTTTCCACTTTGGGCTCCTTTTGTTGCTACGGCCAATGCACGCCTTATTTCTCGTCTGCCAGCTTTTCTTGGTACTTTCATGCGGCTTCCCTCTCTCGCTGGACCCACAACCGGTGTCTCCTTGTGGAGCTGTCTCTTCCTCCCTGGAAGTAAGTGTTGCCGTCCTTCTGCCTCATGTCGTGCCAGAGACGTACCCTCGTCTGCCTGCGAGCCCCTGTGCTCTGTCCGAGTGTCTTGGCAGCATTCTCAGTGGACCATCCCTTCCCCTGCCTTCTCCTGCCCAGAAGTTTAAATCTCCTTCAGTCCCTGTCTAAATTAACAGGACGATGGATTAAACAATGGCACATCCAAATTTCCTGAGTTTAACAAATAGTGTAAACACAAGTTAACAAATTGTATTGTTTGCAACTATCAATTAGTACACATATGCTGATTTGAAACCAATATTCTCAGACATTTTAATTTCCAAGTCAAACATTTTCCAAGGAAGGAGCAGTTCTTTTATCACAATTTTATATTGTTGGTATATTTAACCAGTTAAAACTTCAAAGCGGTGATTGTTTTGTAAGACAGCAAATACCTATATCCTATAGACAGCCATGATAATAATCATTAATGGGATTACCCAGGAAATTTGCCTTTTAACTTCTCACCCCAGTCCCAACAATGGGTGCTTATTGCCTCTTCATATGCTGTGTTTTAAATGTGATATTTACATGTTCCTTAGCCTAAGAGAGAAATGGAACCACCCAGTGTACAAAAAATGCCCCCCTCTGACAGTAACAGAAATTAAAAACTAGAATCGGTACTGGGGCGGCACAGTGGCGCAGTGGTAGCGCTGCTGCCTCGCAGTTAGGAGACCCGGGTTCTCTTCCCGGGTCCTCCCTGTGTGGAGTTTGCACAATCCAAAGACATGCAGGTTAGGTGGATTGGCGAATCTAAATTGGCCCTAGTGTGTGCTTGGTGTGTGGGTGTGTTTGTGTGTGTCCTGTGGTGGGTTGGCACCCTGCTCAGGATTGGTTCCTGCCTTGTGCCCTGTGTTGGCTCCAGCAGACCCCCATGACCCTGTATTCGGATTCAGCGGGTTAGACAATGGATGGATGGATGGAATCGGTACTGACTCGAATTAGTAAAAATTTCCAAAAAACCTGCCTCTTAGAATGGTAAACACTGTACTATACAGTCAGATTTTAAATTGAAATGTGTAACTGTTTTTGGTAATGGTATTTTGCTCTACATTTTGCCAATCTTCATGCAAAAGTGTTGCAGTTATATCCATGCATTAATTTCTCCATTTTCTCAACCAACTATTTCTATTGCAAAGTCAAGAAGAGTCCAAGCGTATTGTGAAAATTCAGGCTTAAGTAGGGAACAAGCTCTGAATAATAAAAAAAAAAATGACTTTATAGAGAGTACTCAGTCACTACTGGCCAGTTTAGACATGTATGTAAGCCTGACATTGGATATTTGGGAGGAAAACACACTAGTTGGAGAAATACAGACACAGAGAAAACACACAAGGTCTTCACAGACAGTGACCTTGCTGGAATTCAGATCCTGGAGTGATGAATTTTAAATACTGTGCTGCCCTGTTACCATACAAATACTTGCTAAGTGAACATATTAATTTAACACATACACCCTATTAGTTTAAAGTCTTTTTGAATAATAAAGGATTAAATTAAGGCAAAAATAAATCTGATATTTGCAAATTAGACAAACCAACACCAGCTATACTTACATAAATATCCATCCCGCTATATCCTAACTACGGGGGTCTGCTGGAGCCAATCCCAGCCAACACAGGGCACAAGGCAGGAAACAAACCCTGGGCAGTGTGCCAGCCCACCACAGGGCACACACACACACCAAGCACACACTAGGGACAATTTAGGATTGCCAATACACCTAACCTGCATGTCTTTGGACTGTGGAAGGAAACCGGAGCACCCGGAGGAAACCCACACAGACACGGGGAGAACATGCAAACTCCACGCAGGAAGTGAACCCAGGCCTCCTTACCTCGTGCCGCCCCATATGATACAATTTTCTTCTACATCTATACCTTATGGTCCTGATCTTGAATTTGCAACCTGCACTTAATTTGTGAATCTGCTATTTCTTTTATCAACTCATGTCAAAATTTGAACATACAAACTCCACGCAGGGTGGACCTGGGAAACGAACCCAGGTCTCCTAACAGTGAGGCAGCAGCGCTACCCACTGCGCCACCGTGCCACCCTATTACATAAATATGATTCAACATAATTTAGTAAACAAAAATAAATTTAATATCATTTAAAAACTACATAAAAAGTACAGGATTCCAAATAATGCTCTTCTTTAAAAAAAACAAAAAAACAACATTTTCACAAAGTTCATCCACACACATAGTATTTCTTTTCTTACAATGCCAGGCGCCATAGGCAAGACAATATACATTTAACATACACCATAGTATTACCAAAACCAGTGCAACAATACAATGCAACAAAACAAAAGACGTAGGACTATGAAGCAGAGTGTAGAGTGACAGTACAAAGTTAGGGAGTGTTATAGAGTAACTGTATGGTGCTGGGTGACATGTAGGAGTTCAGAAGTCTGATGGCCTGGGGAAAGAAGCTGTTATAGGACCTTGATGTGCTGGTCCTTATGCTGTGGTATCTTCTACCTCACCGCAAGACATCAAAAAGTTTGTGTGACAGGTGAGAGATGTCTTTCACAATGGCAGTGGTTCTATGTAGCTGTGTGTCTGAAAAATGTTCTGGATCAAGGAGAGGGAGAGCCCTATGATCCTCTCAGCTGTCCTCAATACTTGGTGCAGAATCTTGTGCTAGTGGGTTTTGCTGTTCCCAGTGCACACAGTGATGCAGTTTGTCAGGAAGATCTCCTCAGTTCCTCTGTCAAAGGTAGTAATAATGGATTGTGACAAGCTGATTCGCTTCAGACTCCAAAGAAAATAAAGATGTTGTTGTGCCTTCTTGACAAAAGAGTTGGTGTTGATTGTCCAGGAAAACTCAACAGAAATATACACACCAAGAAACTTGTTTCTACTGACTCTGTCCACAGCAGAGTCATTGATGGACAGTGGGCAATAGTCAGCTAATGTTCTCCCGAAATTGTCAAGCATCTCCTTTGCCTTAGACATTTAGAGACAGATTATTTTCTGTAGGATGTATCATCGTCGTTGCCGATGAGACTTGTACAGTTTGGTATTTAAAATGCCAATATTTAAATAATGATATAATAAATAATTATGTAATACAGTTTTTAAAATGTGAATGTTACCACAGATGATAGAAAATTTTCTTCCATGATAGGTAGAACTAGCTTTAATAAAAATTTAAATATTTTCTGTTTCTTGTTTGTGTTTAAGTTAAGTACTTAAGCTAAGATTAAGTTATGTAGCAATGTATTGACTTACTTTAGTGTAATTGCTAATATTTTCGATTAGTGGCATTTCTAAATCTGCGATACGAAATCTCAGGCTATAAGTGAATCTGAAGCTACAGGAAGATTTTAAATTAAGACTCGGATTTCTATACTGGCATTGCATGATTGCGGGAATATGGGATTGGGCCATTCATTGTGAAGAGGCTGCCACTCCGTACAAGGGTTGGTTCTTACCTTGCACCTGAAGAAGCTGGGAGGGGCTCTGTCTCCATGTCAGCCAGAATTTAATCAATTGGGCTTGATAGTGCTAAAATTAAAAGTTATTTTTATATTCTAATTTTAAAATGATACTATTTTTGATATATGGGACACAGGCAGACTCAGAGTTGTTGATTTTTCTGCAGTTCAATATGATATGTTTTATCTTTTGCTAAAACATGCCTAGACATTAAAGACTATGGCACAAATATTATTTTACAAAGAAAAATATTACTTTAAAAGTATTAATAATCTGGGAATCCTGAACCCTCACAGAGACAGGGTAGTCGTATTTTTCCTCATACTGAAACTGACCAGTATTGAAACACTAATTAACTCATTTGTCCATCTTTGTGATTTAGAAGGATAAAGTGTTGTGCCTGAACAAACTTGCACAGATTCTTAGAGAATGTGAAAACTTTATACAGGAAGTGACAGAATTCCTAGAGCTATAAGACAGCACTGGTGACCTCTGTGTCACCTTGCTGCTCCTATGGTAAAATGTATCATTAAGAAATGTTATATAAAAGTATATCTGACAGCATGTCTTACAGAGGGAAATAAAGGACACAGTAAAAAGTGAACAAACACTTGTCAAGATCAAGAATAGAGTACTTGCCTATCTTTTTGCCCTGGTAGTTCACTATTATATGTCAATAGCATTAGATTAGCAGTCTTCTTCACAATTTATAGTAAGTTAATCCAGTTAGATGTAAAGTTTGCATATAATTTGATGTGTTTCTTAAAGAGCAATGTATCAGGTTCCTTATAATCCTGCAATTTAAACCAATCAAATTTAAAGAAACTACTGCACACTGCTTACAAGTTAGTATTCTTGTTTTTGTGATGTGTCATTTAATGCCATGTCAAAGCAGTTTAGGATCTTAATTATCCCACAGTGTCCCTTTGCTTTGTTTCAGCTTCCAGAAGCGGTGTGGCCTGAGGTTCTACAGAACTTTCAAACATTGATTTTTGTAGGTTTATTAAATTGGATCCAAACTGATAGAATGTCACATTTGATGTAATCTAAATTTCATGTGTATTTACAGAAGAAAACATTCCCATGAAACTTTTTTGTTTATAAAGAAATTCTTTAACTAAATTTTCGCTTTCAGTTAACCTGCTATATTACATGTCATTTTTAAGATGATTTATATTAAGAATTCTTCAAACAGTATTAGAAACTTTACTCAAATTGGGAAGAGAATGTTAAATTAGACAACTTAAAAATAAAAAAACTATTGCGTTCAAACATTTTAAATTAGCTATACAGTCATATGAAAAATAAAGGATGCCCAGCTACAACTGGTTTTAAATTTCAGGATATATTTTACAGTCACTTACTACACAAATATGTAGCCTCCTTAATGTTATACTGTATTTAACCCCAGAAAAATGAGCCAAAAACAAAATGTTATTATGTGTAACAAACACTTTAATATGAGGTAGGAATGGTATGTCTACGGCCCAACTGCTGAAGTAATGCAACATGTCCTTATTTTGATATGTTTTGAAAGAGTCACCAACATGCAACGCATTTTTCTGTTGCTTGTGCGTAAGAAGGTAGAATATCAGTGCCTGATCTGCATGAGCAATGTTTCCCATTGGGTTATTGTAGGTTATCACAGTGCAAGGCTTAGTACCTTCTACATTTCCCTAACATGAACATTAACAGTTGCTGTATTGTGAACAGTGCTTAGGAGGCTAAAGTCTCTTGTCCTTCCACTTGATTGTAATCAGTTTTAAAGCTTCATATGACTGAATTCACCAGGCATATCACAACGGTTCTGTCATACATTGCTATATGCATCAGTTTCATTATCAGTGTTAATGTCTGATGACCAATTCTTGTTGTCATTAATATTACTTGATTCAATTATTGGTTCAGTTTGTTCTAAAACTGGCTTTACATCTTTTTGCTTACATGTCATTCTTTGTTTTGGTTGAAGGCTCTGCCCCATTCATGAATATTGATGAGGTAGCGTACAGTGGCTAAAGGCATAGAAATAGGCCTGATTTTTAGGCAGCATGTTATTTTATCCACTAGATGGCAGCACAATACTGTCCTGAGCATTATTCGGGCTTAATGCTGCATATTGGATAATAACATCTTAACCCAAGAGACACCCAGGGTTAACTGTGAAAACAGCAGTGTCAGATGCGGGGGTGGGGTGTGTTTGGGCTCGTGAACGCGGCTGAGACAATAAAACTGACTTAAAAAAAAAAAAAAGCTAACCTTTACAAGTATCAAATTACACCGGCTGTTACAGACTAAAATCAAATGTATGTTTTTATTCTAAAATAGTAAGACTAAGAGCAGTTTACTTCTCAAAACAGAGTGGTGCAGGATCAAACTCACGACCTTATGATTCCCATTTGGCAGCTGATTCTATTGTGCCACAGAGGCAATCATAATAAATGGGTGTCAATGTTGCATGTTAAGGTGGCTTTTTGTTTCTGCAGTTATATTTTTGAATTAAAGCACAATTGTTGTGTTAGATTTGTAGCTTTTGTGAAAGTATTTCTTTGATACTTCAGGCTTCATACATTATATAGTTTATGCCTACATTTTGTCATCTACTAGTAGAATATAAAAAATGTTTCTGTTTTAACAATGTGTTTACCCAGATTACTGTAGAAACGGAACAGACATGAAATGCGTGTGTTCCAAACAACGATCTATTATTTCCACTCTAAAACTCCACAACACGAAAATCAATCAAGGCATGAGCTGGGAGAAGTTTGTGCACGTTCTAAGTCGGTGGGGGGATGGAATAGCCAGCTGCTTGCAGTCTGATTTTTATCAGCACATTTAGATGACAAAAGACGCTGGTGGAGAGCTGTGAACGATTTTAAGAAGCGATTTAAGGTGGGGCGGATTTACGAGTTTTTTCGTACGCTCTGGTAATTCTAGTGTTAATGGAATGTAACTGCTTACAGTTAACAAAAACAGCTTCATTCCTGTTAGGTCCCCTTATTAAAACAAGTGTCATCAGCTAATTAAAAAAAAACTAGAGCTGTGTCTGACCACACAGTCTTGGGTGAACAAGGAGTACAGAAGGGGGTTGTGATTCCCTGGTTCCCACGGCCTGGCAGCTTCCATCTCCTGGAACATCAATAGTCATAACTGAGGATGGATGGAGGGTGATTGAGGACACAAACAACAATCATATTGAAAAAAATGTTCAGTGCATTTTATTCCAAACAGGCTAAACAAATAAATAATCCATAAAAACCATGTGCTTGTTAATATCAATGAACAAATAATCTTCTATATATATATATATATATATATATAATACACTAAGTCACCCGACCATGGGATATGCACGACAGAGCCACACCCGCCAACTCTAACCCTCCTCCCGCGTCATGGGATACGCATGACAGAGCCCCGCCTGCCCACTCTAACCCTCCTCCCGGTCATGGGGAATGCATCTCTAATCCTCCTTCCACGTCCACAACCCTTCGCTAAATCATACAAACACATGCATGAAATCGCTCAGTCCAATCCAACAGCATCTGTACGCATGCTTTTTGAGGAAAACCCTGGGCAGGATTTACGATGATACAATGCCCCAACATGTCACACCAATGTTGCAGCCATTTTCATTGGAGAAGATGGTGAACCGCCTGCAGAAAGGGACATTTGCTTCTGTCCCATAGGCAACTCCTGTAAACAGATTTCCACGCTCAATATGAATTGCGATCCTATGGTTTACCCACTTTTATTCCCTTACAGAGACATTGGCTGGCAGAAAGATTTACATGTTCCCAATAAAAGAACCGCCAAGCGAAGAAGGTTTACTCAATGCCAATTTTACGCGTACAGATTAGCAATGAGGAATACATTTAGTATTTTGCACTGCAGCGGCGAACTATTCCAACAGTACGTCGTAGATGCGTATGTTAAAACAGAGGGCGTGCGTCTCAACTATCTCAGATTAGATCAATAAGATTTGCATGTGGAACAATACAAAGGACTGTCAGACACACTGCAAGCAAATGCTGAAAATAACAACGTACGTGTAGGCAAAATGATCATATTACCGTCCACATTTCCAGGAAGTCCAAGATACATGCAACAAAACTAGCAGGATGCCATGGCCATAGTACATAAATTCGGACAGCCTCATTTATTTATCACTTTCACATGTAATCCTGCTTGGCCGGAAATTCTACATGCACTGTCGGATACCCAAAAACCGGAGCACAGACCTGATATTGTAGTACGAGTCTTTTGTATTAAGCTGCAGGAATTAGAGACATTCTATAACAACATCTTTTTCAGGTTGCTATTGATTATATTTACGTAATCGAATTTCAGAAGCGCGGCCTTCCTCATACCCGCATGCTGTTTACTCTTCACAATAATTCAAACAACCAGTCTTCAGCCACGGTCAGTTGTACGTGGCTTTTTCTAGGGTTAGATCTTTCGACTCATTATCTGTCGTCACCACCAAAACACTTATTCACAACTGCGTCTTTCAAGAAGTATTTATTTCTTCTTGATTTCTGAATTCCTTTCTCACCGTTTTCCGTTCCTGTTCTTACACTACCATATGCTACGGTGGGCTTCGGCTAGTTCCAATAAATAGGTTAAATTCAATATTAATAGCAAAGTCAAAAGTGGCTAATCTTTTCATCTTGCCTCTTGAGCTCCCGGGTGTCTCTCTCTGTCGCTCAGTACTGTCGTTATTGCTCACTGTACTGGCCTGCTGAGCAGAGCCAAGACCCCAGCAAGCATGGTTAACTGTCTTTGGCTGTTGTTCCCACCATCATCCTTCGGTGAACATAGGCATGCTTTTCTAAGGAATACATAGGAATCAGGTACTGAGCCATTATCCATCGCCCCACCTTAAACTTTTGCCATATTTGGACCATAAAAAGAAATGCTGAACTGCAGTCTATAAACAGGACTCAGTTTTTGTTGCACAGATGTGCCAGGATGGTATGAAATGCAAAGGATATGGAATTCGTTGTGGACCAGTTGTGGTGATACGCCAACTGAACTTACTTATGGCTATGTCGAATATTCTGTTTAATGTGTCCCAGCCCTACATCTCTGAAAGCGCTGTCAGTAGTCATTCAGACAGTCTACTTTTGTTTTCTCAGGCACAGAGATATTGTTATCCTTTTAAAGCAAGATAAATAAAGATTTCACTGAAGAATTCAGCTATTTGGTTGCTACGGGTTTTTAAAGTAGGCCCTTTAAATTCATCCAGACTGGAAGCCTTATGAACATTAATTTGTTTAAATGTTGTCCAAATTTCATGTACAGAACCAAAGAAGGAAACAAATAAATAATGATACAGTATGTGGTACTACAGAGAATCTATACAAGTGAATGGCTAATAAAGGAAAAAAAATCAAGGTTTAGATTTTTGAATGGCCAAGTCAAAATCCAGACCTCAGCCGCACTAAGATCATGTGGTGTAAAACAAAAAAATATTTCAAGTTAATCAAAGCAGCATGAAAGGTGGTAAGTTGGACTGGAAAAGAATGAAAAGATAGCGAGAAACATTTAAGAAGATGCTGATTCCCTGAGGAGTTTCAAGTACATCACTGAAACTTCTCTTCAATTCGATAATACAAGATAGAATTCGACAGAAGCAAGTTAGTCCCCGTTACAAGCTAATAAACGGTCATTCCAAGGGCATGTGTGTCAGTTCCTTCCTACATCACAATGTGGGTAGTTTCTATGCGTCAATTGTGCATTGTCTGAGCAGAGGTTAGTAATAGCTTAATGAAATATCAATTAATTAAATAAAGAATCCGACTTAATTTATAACACCAAATTTTAGCATACAGCATTTGTTGTTACTGCACTGTTTATTGGGACTGAAAGTGAACGTAAAGTTACTTGAGTATTTGCAATCACTTAATTTCAACCAAATATTACTGCCCACTGGTGAGGTTTATGTGCTTTGTCAGACATGCAAATAAGTTTCCCTTTGTTCTTTACACATGACAGTGTACTTGAAGTTGAAGATGAATTTAACTTATACTATGTGGTAAGCACTGAAGTTGATTTAATAAATATTGTAGCTAAAAATTAAAGTGTTTCTTCAAAGTGAATAAGAAAATGTGCTAAAGTTGTTACTTACAGTACATAAAGAAAAATACGTGAAAGTTTAGCACTTCAACCCATATTCAATTCCTGGTTGGCAATTTGTGAATATGCATTGTGATTGATTGGTGTCTCACTCAACCTCTTCCTGCTGGTATAGATTCTTGCTTCATACAACTCCATATCAAATATTCTTTTAGAAAATCCATGGATGAAAGGTATTATTTTGAACTTTTATCTATCCTCTTGTGTGACTTTAGTTATATACCATGTAAAATCTATAAAACTATGCTCATTTTATTGTGCAGCAGAGTAGATATTTGAAGTACTTAATTAGGATTTTTTGTATTGATTATTATAAAAATCATAATTTGAAAGTGATTACATTTTACAGATACCTTCAAGTAGAAAAAAAAGTAACTGCTTCAGTCTTTACATCCAAAAGTTCTATACCAGCCAGTACAAAATCCTTAAAAATGCAAGTTATCCACAAAACTCCAAGACTGTCAACTACCTGTAGCCTCTCCAGATGTATCTTATTCACCTTGGAAGATTTATTAATAAGATTTTGTTGATGACAGCCACTAAAATTAACATCTCACCAGTCACTGCTTGTAGAGGAGAAGGCATGTCCACTACATTCCACAGTTCCTCAAAATTCTCTTTCTACTTGTCAACAGTCTAAAAAATCACAACTATTGTTGACTACCCTTGGTGAAACAGGGGAAGAACATTTTATGTAATGTCTGGAAATGGTCTGTAACCCTGCTAAACCAAGTGGGAGTCCTTTCCATAGACTTGACCAGAAGAGCAAGATTGCTTCAACGGTTTTGGCCCATTGTGTTGCTGCTGTACAACTTGACTCAATTTAAGCAGAGAAGCTTCTCTCTAAACCTGCTGATGTAGCTCCAATTGTTGCCACTAAACAAACACACACAATAGCTGAGGCATTGCACTATTCAGCTCCATGTCTTTAGAAAACACCAAGAAATCACACAGCTTACCTGTGTTGCCCTGTACGTCATGATTTGGAGTTCACATTTCAGTCTCCGTGAATCAAAGAAATGGGCATTACATTTCAGGACACTTTGGAATGCCTCCTCAGAAAACACCTGTCTCATTTCACCAAATTTCCCTGGATTGATTAGTTATTGGAAGCGCATACGTTCTGAAGTGCTCCAAAAGATTATTTGTAATGGCCATGTACAGATTTCTGTAACCTTACTAGGGATTCTGCAATTGTAACAGACACAGATGCTTTCGCCTATCATTTTGAGGGTCTGATGTGAGAGGTTTGAATGTCCCTTCTGACCTTTTCAAAAGCAAGTAGACTCTCAGTCTGTTATTTTCAGTAAAGAACATCCATATCCCTGTGCTGCATAATGTCAAAAACCACATCTGTTTATGAGAAAATTTGTTCATATGTGTTCAACATAAAAACAAATTCAGAATCCTCCATTATCCTTAAGAGGCCTTTGGTAGCACTGAGTGCATCCTCACCTACTATGTTCTCATCCTCGATAATCTAAAAAGTTTGCGGGAAGCCATCATAGTTGTTCGCCACAGTGCTCACTATTCGTGATGTAAAGTTCCACCAAGTAGGAGTTATTCTGGGCAACTAAGAACACCATGCAGACTCGAGAAAAGACATCATCTTGGCAGATTTAGAAAAAAATGTGGAAAATGCAGAGAGAGATGCAAAAAACATTCTTGATTCAGACAAGCCCTTTACCCCATGAGACAACACCAGGTTCTGTCTGTGTACATAGCAATGTACTAACATTGCATTGGAGGCTATTGGTTTAACTTTAGCCTAAAGTCCATTCAGCGAGGAAACCATGGTAGCAGCCCTACCTTAAGTTTTAGACACAAGTTTTTCATTGTAATTATAGCTCTGCATGTTTTCACTTAAAGCATCAAAGACAAAGTGGGAACCTTGCCCCCCTGAATTTGACCTGCAGAATTGAAACATTGAACTATGACAGACAGTTGTGCATGGCAGGAAATGTCAGTTATCTCATCTACTTGCCATGCAAAAAAGGGAGCAGTTTGAACTTGACCTTTGATTTCATAAACAGTAGCCACAATAGCAGAAATCACAGAAAAACACAGAAGATAACTGGATGTGTGAGGCCGAGACTGAATCATATCTGGATAATGTTTCAGTGAATTCTCTGTAATTCCCCTTGTTAGCAGATTCACTACCTTCATCATGTCCTCTGAATGCCAGCTCTTGACGGCCAAGCAGTGAAGTGGCATCAATTAGGCAGTTAAGAAAGGCCCTGTTTTTTTTTTCACTGTTTCATTCTGTTTTGCCTCCTGAATGCGAACACCATCATTAATTGCATGTTCTGCTCTGACCCTGCTAAGACAACTTAACTGTGATCATGAACACACATGTTCATTGCTTTTCTCATGTCTTTTGTATGCCCTGTCAAAGTTAGCCAGATCCCCAAAACCCAGCTTTGACCAAACAACCTGAGATGGCTTCATTAAGAGGCATGGCCAACAGTACATGTCTTTTTGTCACAGCACTTCCAGTCAGCCAACTCACCTTATCATACCAGGAGAGTTGAAAAGACTGGTTATTTTTCATTGCCTTTTGAGCCTATCCAATTTTGGTCATCAGTCTGCCCTGTTGTTTAATTCTGAGTCCCTCCTCATAAGGAAAACTATTAAATGGCTTTGCCAAAATCAGGTTATCAATATTAGCATATTAGCACTGCATGCCATTATGCACAGTTTGCTAGCTGGGTAGCAAGTTCCCACACCATGAAACACTATATTTATGTTTTTATTTACAGTAGGATATGTACAAATGAAAACAGTGGGCTATATTACTAGCAAATAACAAACTAATAGCAGCAGCTTGTCTAATGACTTCACTTGCCAAAAATCTGCAAGGGACTGAACACCAAATGTTTCAGTACCTAAATGGTGTCAGGCAAAAAGAGGTCCAGCCACTCTGACAGTTCCTCCAATCATCATGCAGCATCCCAGTGTCCTGGCCAGCCCACTGCCCCATTTACTCCAAGAGGTGGAGCTGAGCTTCCCTGAAAATGACATTTTGAAACATTTGTTCAATAAATATTTAGCTTTGCTGCACTGATAACAAAGCATATTCCGAAGTGCCACTGAAGTTCAGTGAAGCTGCACTTCATTGGGTTTTAATGGATCATGCTGGAATGTATAAGAAAATTATGTTAAAAACCTGTTTATTATTACTATTATTATTGCTAATTCTGAATGAATTAGCCATGAAGTTGAACACATTTCAGCATGCTCTTTTAAGGAGCAATGTAAATACAACAACACATATTTGACACATTTTTATCATGACATTTTAGAGGAGGCAGAGCTTCCCTTGTAGCCTCAGAATAGTCGCCTCTGGATTGAATGATATCTCAACCACACATTTCCAGATGACATGGTTACAAGAATTACTTGTGGAACATCTATCAGTGATTTGTAAAAAGTTACAATGGAGGGTGAATTTTAAGGTCTGCTGAAAAAAAGTTTGTCACATGTCCAAATTACCAAGTATATTTGAGTACAGGGTAAATTAAAAAGTAAAGGCATTATGAAAATTACATGGTAACCTCAACAGACAGAAGCTGACACAATACAACACATTGGGGATGGCACCGCGCTCAGCTGTTAATTTACTTGAACCCAAGGTCAAATTAACATGGACACTCTGCTGTGGGATTGCATCATTGTTGAACAGCATGCTGTAGTCAGATTTTTTAAGCAGAGGGAGTTAAAACCTGTTGAAATTCACCAGAGGGTATTGGCTTGTGCAAATCAGAAAGTTGTGATGTTTATTTTTGAACTACCCATAAGCTATGGCAAATGTGTTGTATTGCCTCAGATTCTATGTTTTGCTGTTACTCTGGTCAGCCTCATACATGCCATTTCAAAGAACAACTTTAATATTTAGATAGTTTGGATTGTTTTCAAATAAGCAGACTGCCTAATAGAAAAGAGGTTCCCTTTCTTAATGACGACTGCCTTGCCTAGTCCTTTTGCAGCTTGGCACCACTGTTTCCATCATGCTGCAAATATTGGCTGGTTGGGGTTGAAACTGAAAGCTGCATCGTTCAACAAAAAGGGCTCGTATCTGTGTACTTTCATTTGGTTCACAAATGTGAACCCTTTATGTCTGCTGAAATTTTACAAGTATCAGCAAGATCCATGAGTAACCAAGTCAGCAGATTTAGCAATACTTAGTAGCCAATTAAAGCTGCTGTAGTACACAGCCAATTACAAGTCACCTCTTAAGCTGGCCTATGATTCAAGTATCACAATCATAATCAACATCCTTCAAAAAGAGCACATACCAACTCCAAATGTGGCTCCAATGAGAGGTACTGTATTTCTGAGAGGTTCAAGTGCAGACACTTTCCCTTTTGTATCAGTCTTCTGTCCCTGGCAATCTTTCACACCAGAACATGGTGTTAAGTTCAATTGTTAAATAAACAACCTAATACTTTAATAGCTATGACATTTTTGTTTATGCTGTTACCTTAATTAACAACCATGATGAAAATGTATTTTTGTTTTTGTTCTAATATTTTATGAGTAGCTCTGAGAGAGAAAACCTAGAATTACAATTATTACAATGAACCTAAGGGACTTAAACTTACCAATAAAGACATTTTTTTTGTTTGGTTCTTTTTTTCACATCATAAAGCCCAGGAAATATCCTAAGACAATGGTGATACACCTGTCTTTATAATTTAATATTTAGCATGAAATTGCTTTTGATTATTCTTTTTGCACCAAATAATGTCATTTGAAACACACTATTATATTTTCTTATAGCACTGAGAAAATGTTCTGAGCCTGGATGTAAACCAAATACTAAACTTTTAATAGGCTCTGGCAGGTCTTCAAAAGATAATAATTTGATTTTTCCACTTTTGCAAACAGTTCTGATGCAGCTAACAATCTGCAAGTGGTAGTGTAGGTTGAGGCATGTTGTATATCATTTGTATGCATTACAACATCATCATAATTGTCACTGTGTTATATGAGAAAATTGTGTATTGTGCCCACTGTCTCACTACAAACACAACAATCTGATGCAGAATTTACAAACCTGATACAGCCATACTATATCCACACAATAATGATAATATAATCAGTTTCCTATAGCCTTTACATGCATTACACAATGTGTAATAATTTTAACTGATCAAAACCAAATGTAAAACTTTTACCAGAACTTTTCTCCTTCCTTCCATCTTACAGCTCAATGCCATGTCTTTTTCCCCCATTTCCTTCTTGTCTCATCACTCCACCCTATTAGTCTACACGGCTCATCTTCTGCAGGCCTTCATTTGCATACACCAGCTTGCCACAAGGAGGCTGCTGAGGGGCTGCTAGTCTTTCTCTTACCAAGGTAAAGTTAGCATGATGTTTGACATCCGATTTGACTTTCAGACTTTGACACTTCACATATCTGAAAACCAAAAATAGCAATACTTTAAACCCTCATTTATCGCGGTTAATCCGTTCCAGACTATACCGTGATAAATTAATTTCCGCAAAGTAGGATTCTTTATTTATAAATTGAATATTTTCGCAGTCAAGAGCATAGAAAACCTGTTTACAACCTTCTAAATACATTTTTAACATTATTAGAGCCCTCTAGACATGAAATAACACCCTTTAGTCAAAAGTTTAAACTGTGCTCCATGACAAGACAAAGGTGACAGTTCTTTCTTACAATTAAAAGAATGCAAACATATCTTCTTCAAAGGAGTGCGCGTCAGGAGCAGAGAATGTCAGAGAGAGAGAGAGAGAGAGAGCGAGAAAAGCAAACAATCAAAAATCAATAGGGCTGTTCAGGCTTTTCAGTATGCGAAGCACAGCCGGACAAAGCAGCTGCAAGGAAGGCAGCAATGTGAAGGTAGTCTTTCAGTATTCTTTAGAGGAGTGTCCATATCCTCTAGGCCAGTGTGCGAACAGCCCCTCTGCTCACACCCCCTCCGTCAGGAGCAGAGAATGTCAGAGAGAGTGAGAGAGACAGAGAAAAGCAAACAATCAAAAATCAATAGGGCTGTTCAGGCTTTTCAGTATGCGAAGCACAGCCGGACAAAGCAGCTGCAAGGAAGGCAGCAATGTGAAGGTAGTCTTTCAGTATTCTTTAGAGGAGTGTCCATATCCTCTAGGCCAGTGTGCGAACAGCCCCTCTGCTCACACCCCCTCCGTCAGGAGCAGAGAATGTCAGAGAGAGTGAGAGAGACAGAGAAAAGCAAACAATCAAAAATCAATACGTGCTGTTCGGGCTTTCAAGTATGCAAAGCACCACACGGGAAGCATATGGTATATCATTGAGGAGTTTTATTTAATATGTAATACATGCTTTGATTGGGTAGCTTCTCAGCCATCTGCCAATATCGTCCCTTGTATGAAATCAACTGGGCAAACCAACTGAGGAAGCATGTACCATAAATTAAAAGACCCATTGTCCGCAGAAATCCGTGAACCAGCGAAAAATCTGTGATATATATTTAGATATGCTTACATTTAAAATCCGTGATGGAATAAAGCCGCGAAACTCGAAGCGCGATATAGCGAAGGATCACTGTATCATCAAAATCAATTGTAATAAATTCACATTTTGCAACAGTTTGTTTACAAGCATTCTTTTGTCATAAAAAATATCCCTTTTTTTGTAAAAATTGCACTGAAATAAACAGAACACATTGTGCTTGATCTTAAATTTACAATGTATATTTAAACTGTGAATGTTTGATTTTACTTTTCGGAACCATTCCATATTTACTACAATTACAACTACAATGAAATTAAATCATCCAGAAGCAAGACATCATGCTATTCTCAATTTAAACAAAACCAGTTGTGCTTGATGTTAATATCACAATGTGTATTTAAGCTGTGAATGTTTGATTTCACTTTTTACAAGTATTCTAAATTAACTCAACAATGCATCCCAATGAGGGTAAAAGGAGCTGGGGGTTTGCAAGGCAATGAAATCATCCCGATATATGACACCATGCTGTTTTCAATTAAGACAGATCCGATGGTGCTTGATCTTGAATTCACAATGTGTGTTTAATTCGGTGCAGGATTTCTTTCATTTCCTAAACCTCAAAATTTAAACTTGTTTGTATCCTTTGGGAGGTAAATGGAATCAAGATTTGTAATGGATTACAAGTGTTCAGGAATGACATATGATACAGTCAGTCAGTCGTTGTCCAACCCACTATATCCTAACACAGGGTCAAGGGGGTCTGCTGGAGCCAATCCTAGCCAGCACAGGGCACAAGACAGGAACAAATCCTGGGCAGGGCACCAGCCCACTGCAGGGCGCACACACACACTAGGAACAATTTAGAATTGCGAATGCACCTAACCTGCATGTCTTTGGACTGTGGGAGGAAACCGGAGTACCCGGAGGAAACCCACACAGACACGGGGAGAACATGCAAACTCCACACAGGGAGAACCCGGGAAGTGAACCCAGGCCTCCTTACTGCGTGCCGCCCCATATGATACAATTTTCTTCTAAATCTATACCTTATGGTCCTGATCTTGAATTTGCAACCTGCACTTAATTTGTGAATCTGTTATTTCTTTTATCAACGCTTGTCAAAATTTGTGAAATTTTTATTTGAATTATAGATCTAGTTCTCTATAGTTAGAGACAGGACATTGCAATAGGCCAAATATATGCAGAAATAGCAAATAATTCTAATTTCTTTTCAAGAAGTATGTTCAATTTCCGATGTTGAATTAGGAGTCTTTAATTTCTTAATATTCCATTTCACTTTTAACATCTTTTCAAATATGGCACTCAAATAGAATAAAAGTGCCCTGGAATGACATATCATTCCAATTCTTTCTGAAATTGTGTCAAACACATCAGATCTTGAATGCATTTCATTTCACTTGTCAAATTTCACACTTCATTATATCCCTATCAATGTGTGTGGACTGGCTTTACTGTACATTAAAAATGCAAAGAATTCACATGTTACTTAGTTATTTTAAAATCAGTAAATTTAGTGACTGAGTTTTAAGATTCACAACCTGCAGTAAAATTATGAAGTCTTTCTTTCACTTTTCACAACTTATCAAATATTACACTTGTGGGCATCAGCATGGAGGTGTGGGAATGGAGGCTTGTACTTGTACTCTCGTAATGGAGTAAAAATCACTAAGAATGACATATCATTGTAATTCCTTTTCCAATACTGACTTTGGCACCCACTCTATAATTCCCAGTATGTATTTCCTTTGTGAACAGTTCAATTCCCTCTCCACAACATTTACAGATTTCACTTTTATGCATCAATATAAAGGTGAACAACGTGGATGTATATAGTGGAATAAAAGTGTCCAGAAATTATACATCATTCTAATACATTTTGAAAGGCTAAGTTAGGAGTGAGTTCTTGCTGTCACAGTCATTATATTTTGTGTGAATCTTCTATGTTACTTTTCACAATATGTCAAATCTGTCCACTGCAATGATGGTTTAGCGACCAGGCTTTTGTAATGGAATGAAATCATCCAGAAAGGACAAATTATTCTGTTCTCTTCAGAAATGGCAACTGTGGTGTATAAAGTTGATTTCACAAAGTGATTTCAATTAGTGATTTTTTATTACACTTTCACAACTTGTCAAATTGTACATTTCCTTGCATTTCTATAAAGGCATAAGGACTGAATCTTTAAAATAGAAGAAAGTGGTCCAGGAATGACTTGTCATTTTAATTACCCTTGAAATAGTAAAATAAGTGTCTGCTATTGCATGTACATCTAACATTTATGATGTGAATTTTTTATTTCTCTTTTCACAACTTACCAAATATTGCACGTGTGTGTATCCATATGCAAGTACAGGGACTAAAATCACAAAATGATTGTCCAGTAAATCATTCTACTTATTGTCTAAACAGTAACAAAACAGCTTCACTTTCAATGAACATCTCCTGTACTTTATGTGAATCTAGATACAGATTATCAAATATTATAGCTCTTTGCCTTCCTATGAATCAATATGGACTGGGGACTTAAAACATTATAAATCCATTCAGAAACAAAAGCTAATTCTAACTCCTTTCAAAGCAATTTTGTAGGTGCCTGCTCGGGAATTCACTATTCACAGTTGATTTGTGAATTTCTTTATTTAAATTTTCACAGCTTTTCAAAATGACATCTCTCTGGTTCCCTGTGCAGGTATAGGGACTGGGGCTTTAAAATGTAATAGTAATGTTTAAGAATTATATATCATTCTAATTTCTTTTGAAAGGATAAGGTAGTAAGGACTTTTTCATCACAAAGGCCTAATTTGGTTTGTGAAAGCACCCACTGGTTTCTGCCTCAAAGATCGGCTTACATTTTCCTGTTAATACATACACCACTGTGCATCCCTGTAAAGGTATTGAGGTGTGGGCTTTTACAATATATCACAAGCAGCTAGAAATGGCAGGCCATTCCAGTTCCTACACAACCAGAGTATTTAGATTTGATTAGATCAGATTAGATGAACTTTGTTAATTTCATGGTGACATTCAAATGCATACAGTAGCAGAAACATAAAAAACAAGGATACAGGCTCAGCGGACAGATAATACAGTCAAACAATCAATCAATAAACTTAACGAGTACATCAGGATGAAGAACTGAATTGCCTGATAGTAGTGAGCAGAAAAGACCCCCCAGAGGCACTTCTTAGCACATTGTGGTAGAATGAGCGTGTGGGTAAAAGTGCTCCAAGACAGAAACTCCTAGAGGGGATTTTTCATGAAGGCATCTAATTTTGCCACCATCCTGTTTTCCACAATAGCATCCAGTGTGTCCAGGGTTCACCCTATGATGAAGAAGACATTCTTGATAAGGTTGGTCAGTCATTGTGCTGCTTTTGTGCTCAGGGTGCTTCCCCAGGAGACTGCAGCAGAGAACACCACACTGACTACTATGGACTAGTAGAACATTTCCAGCAACTTGCTGCACACATCAAAAGACCCAAGTCTCCTTAGCAAGTAGTGTCTGCTCTGGCTTTTTTCTACAGCACCACTGTTTTGTCAGACCAGTCTAGTTTGTTGTTTATGTGAACCCCCAGATACTTGTACTTGTGCACCACTTCTATGTCCTCCAGAATTAGTGATTGGTCTCAGAAGCTTCTTGGCACAATGGAAGTCCACCAACGCCCTTTTGCCTTTCTGTTGTTGAGTTGCAGGTTGTTGCCCCAGCACCACAAAATGAAGTCCTCTACGATCTTCCTGTACTCTGGCTCCTCGCCATTCTTAATGCAGCCTATAATGAAGGAGTCATCTGAAAATTTCTGTAGATGGCAAGTGCTAGTATTGTGCTGAAAGTCTGTTGTGTAGAGGGTAAACAGGAAGGAGACTGGGCAGCTCCATAAGCTGCTCCAGAATTAGACACCACCATTTCTGACACAGTTCATAAGCCTCTCAAACTGCCGTCTGTTGCTTGATCTTAAATGCTGAACTACTAGCAAATTTTTTAACTGTTTTTCACTTTTCATTTCTTGTCAAATATGACATTTATTTGAATTGCAAAAAAGGCAAAGGAACTATTTACAACTGATGACGAACAATATGTAACTACAGTTCCTTATGAAACAGAGACACAGATGTCTGTTCTAGAGTTCACATCTACCTGTTGTTTAAATTTTCACATTTGGCAAATACAGCTCTAGTATGTAATATGTTTTGCAATGCAGTTTTAGAAAATATGTGGAAAAGATCACATTATCACATTCCTGTTTTGAAACAGTAAATCTAGTGGGAAGCACAAAGTTCCAATTTGAAACTTGTGAAGAATTTCACTTCAATGCTTTTTCATGAAGGCACAGTGATAGAACAATGGGTGCAATAACAGAGAGTGTAAATTTTCCAGGAAAGGCACAGGCAGCCATACTCCTAAACTAACGTCTTTTTTTAAAGAAAACTTCACAGGGCAGGTGGAAATCTTGTATTCTACA
Source organism: Polypterus senegalus (assembly GCF_016835505.1). Taxonomy (NCBI): domain Eukaryota; kingdom Metazoa; phylum Chordata; class Cladistia; order Polypteriformes; family Polypteridae; genus Polypterus; species Polypterus senegalus. The sequence continues at coordinate 48,420,050 of NC_053163.1, forward strand.
ATTTTAAATTGATCTTTAGTTATGTTCTTTTAATGCTGCTCTGTTTTGTTCCAGATCCTACGTTAATAACAGATACCCTCTAACAGACTTGGAAAAAGTGAAATAAAAAGTTTAAGAAATATATAAAGGTTGTGAATTAAAAATAAGATTCTAAAGTAATTGTTTTGAGGGGATTGAAATGATTTGTTATTTCCATACAGGACTATGCCATTTTTGAACTTCATTCCATAGGTTTTAACAACAGTTTATGAAAGTGCTAACTCTGCACTTCTGAAAAGTGAAATACAAGATTCTCAACTAAAATAAAGGTCGTGAATTGAAAAAGACATTGATTGTTCCAGTTTTAAAGGAATAGTAATGATATGTCATTTCTGCACATATCATTTAGTTCTAAAACCTAACACTCATACTGTATAACTTCATTGGAGCGCATTGCTTTGTCGACTTTTACAGGTTGTGGAAAGTGTAATAAAATAATTACAAAACACCTGCAGGTTGAGAACTCTGGAGTTGATGTATAAATTGCTGCTTTCAAAGGAATTAAAATGATATTTTTTTTCTGAACAATTTTGATCAATTGTTAAATGTCATTCCTTGTTCCTTTGTGTTTATATTTGACAAGTTCTTAAAAGTAAAAAAAAAAAAAGAATCACTGTATTGAAGACCAGGCTGTACAGCTACTGTTTAAAAAAAAAATCAAGTTATATATCATTCTTAGAGAATTGCAAATTCTCAGTAACTATATCTTTATTTGGATGAATCAAATTATAAAAACTTAGAATGACTCTCAAAAGTGAAATGAAAGATTCACAAACTACAAAAGGTTTGTGAATTTAGCATCAGGCCCCTAGGTTGCTGTTTCAAAAAGAATTAAAATGCTGTGCCATTTGTGGACAGCTTTACATCATTTTAAAATTTCAGTCCCTATGCCTACAGGGAATTAATCAGAGTGTAATATCTGACAGGTTGTGAAAAGTAAAATAAAAGATTTACAGTTTATTTGCATGTTGTGAACTAAAGATCTTATACCTGTTTAAATCTTTTGAAATAAAATTAAAAGGATATTTTATTTCTGAAAACCTCTTAAGTATTATATTGTAAAACTTCAGTTCCTATACCTTCACAGAGATGCATAGAAGTGAACCATTTGATAGCTTTCAAAAAGGGAAACAAAAGATTCACAGATTAAATTGAGTTGTGAATTTAGGGACTCAAGTGGACTTTTTAAAAGGAATTTCACTGAGGCATCATTCTTAGATAGCTTTATTCCACTACAAAGCAGAAGTTACTACAACTTCAAAGTGATGCACAGAATTGTGATATTAAAGAATGTGTGAAAACTGAAATAAATGATTCACAAATTAAATGAAGGTTGTGAATGTGAGATCAGATAGTATAATGTTTCAAGAAAAAACTGAAATGATAGTTAACTTCTGTAGCGGTCAGAAGCCGCTAAGATTCACACCGTCGTGAGTGACGGTGATTTATTTATTTTACTCGAGGATTACCAGGGACAACCCCAGCCATGGCATGACACACACACACTACAGAGACAACAAAGAAAAACACGCTGGGAATTTAAACAATAAAAAAGTATAATGAAATTAAATTAACTAAAGGAAAACAATAATACCACCCCTGATCCCTTTCGTTGATATTACATTTAACAGATAAACACGACAAACACGCAGTAAAGTCCATGGATGAAATGAGCAGCGGTGAAGTTTAGTCCAGCGATTTGCATGAAGAGAGGAAAATGGAAACACAGTCCTACCGGTAATTGTTGAAGTATGATGACAGATGAATGGTTCAGGAGCGCTCCTTCTTCTGGGTAAGCCAATGAATCCAGACACCGTCCTCAGCAAACAGTAGACAGGTAGACAAATGATTCCAGACCCCAACAAACAATACAATCCAGGACACGAAGATGTATGGCAGAAAAACGGCAGGCAATTCAACAGATAAATACAAGCACCAAACAAACAAAACAAACTTTTTTTTTTCTCCCTTTGACCCCTGTCCTCCTTTTAAACCCCTCTGGCCACCTTGGACACCCAACAGCCCCTGAAAGGACTGCTGGGAGATGCAGTTCTAACTAATGGTAGCACTGCTACAATCCAAACTCCCCGCCCCCCCCAGGCCGTGGTGTATGGCCCGAATCAAGGCATGAGATTAGCGATGTTAACAGTGTCTACTTTCTTAGTCCCCGGCAGTCCCCACTCCCCACTGGAGCTGTCCTGAGGGGAGACCAGGTGGGGTTTTGTATTGCTGACAGGTGGTACAAGTCTGGACATGGGACCAGGCGTCTCTGCGTATCGTCGGCCACCATGCCACCTCCAAGATTTTAAACAGCGTCTTAGTACGTCCAAGGTGACCACCAATTGGGCTGTCATGGTAATACTGTAGGAACTTGGGCACGTATGTCTCAGGCACTACCAACTGATAATGGTAACCCCGGTCTTTTGTTGGAACACAGCGATGGAGTGCCCCCTGAAGTTCCCTATAATGTATGCGGTCAGGCCTCCCCCCTGAGCCCTCTCTCAACCCCTGACATACAGGACTGGCTGCTTGATATTGAACGATTTCCTGCATGTTCAGGGGAAGATCAGGCCAAGGGTTAGAGACCGATACCGGACATATCATCGGTGCGGGCTTGTGCACCAGGGATAAGGCATCGGGCACCACATTAGCACAGCCCTTCCGAAAGCACACCCTGAACGTGAACTGTTGGAGGCGCAAAACCCACCTTGTTAGCCTAGACGTGGTCTTCGGGCAATTGAATGCCCAGGTCAGAGCCCTATGGTCGGTGTAGACTTCAAAGGATGTCCCCTCCAGGAAGTGACACCACTTTGCCACGGCCCACACGACACCGAGGCATTCCTTCCCGGTGGTGGAATAATTATACTCGGCGCCCTTCAGTGACCGTGAAGCATAGGCCACCACTCTCTCTTCTCCTTGATTAGTTTGAGCAAGAACAGCACCGAGCCCGAGGTCACTTGCGTCTGTGTGGACCTGAAAGGTTAATTTGGGATCAGGCTGTGCCAGGACTGGAGGAGATATCAATGCCTGTTTGAGTCTTTCAAAGGAGTCCTGGCACGTTGGTGACGACTCCCAGGGGGATCCCTTCCTCAGCAGCTGGAACAAAGGGGCAGTGATGTCGGCAAACCCATGCAAAAATTTGTGGAACCACCCAGCCATCCCCAGGAAGCGCTGGAGACTTTTTACCTCCTGGGGCGCTGGGTAGTCCAAGATGGACTTAATTTTCTTTGGGTCTACCCGGACCCCGTCTGCCGACACCACATGGCCGAGGAAGTTCAGATGGTCCTGTAGAAATCTACACTTCTTGGTGTTGAGTGTCAGATGAGCCTTCTGCAGTCGCTGGAAGATGTGGTCTAGGTCCTTCAGATGTTGTGAGACAGATGGGGAGAATACGATGATGTCATCAATGTACACAAAGCAGGTCTTTCCAATGAGTCCCCGGAGGACCTGCTCCATTAGCCGTTGAAATGACGCCCCAGCGTTTTTAAGTCCAAAGGGCATCACCCGAAACTGGAACAACCCCTCCGGGTTGATGATGGCGGTCTTCTCCATGCTACTCTTCCCCATTCTCACCTTCCAATACCCGGACTTCAGATCTAGGGAGGTGAAAACTGCTGCCCCATGCGAAGACTCCAAGATACCATGTATAAGGGGCATGGGGTAAGCATCATCCAAGGTCTTCTTGTTCAGCTCCCGATAGTCCACACAGAATCGGTAGGTTCTGTCGGCCTTCTGAATGAGCACCGCAGGGCTAGCCCATGGCGAGGTGGAAGGTTCAATGACCCCATCCGCCAACATCTGGTTGACCCACTCCTTGATTATTCCTCTTTTCAGAGGCGACACTCTGTAAGCTTTGTGCCGAACAGGGACAGGGTTGACTGTGTGAATGTGGTGACACACCACCTCAGTCCGACCCAATTTGTCCGTCCACACAGAGTGCCACCTCCTAAGCAGCGGCTAAACGAGCTCCGGCTGTTCAAGAATAGCCTTCTCTACTGGGTTGGGCTCGTCCACCAACTGCGCGAGGTAATAACTCAAGTTAGGCCAAACCAGATTACCTTGAGCCTTCATCCCAAACCGATGGACTCCACCCCCCGGCAACTCATACTCCAGCCACGACAGATGGATGGTAAGACCTACCGACACAAGAGAGTCCATTCCCAGTAACAAGGGCATTGACAGGTGGTCATCTTCCAGGATGTAAACTTCTGTCTCCCAGTGTGTCTCATGTAAGCAGAACCTCATAGGAACCCTGCCCTTTGCCCCGTGCGCCCTTCCATCCGCAAGAAAGAATTTTACTTTTTCACTTTCCCTTAACTGCTCATGAGGCACTTTAAGCTTTTCCTACAAGCTGTATTTCATAAGAGTATAAGTGCCCCCTGTATCTACGACCGCCTCTCCAGTGACACCCTGCACTTGTACGGGCACCACTAAGAGGGGCAAGGTGGCTTGCACCAAGGTGAGATCGGCCCGGGGATCCACTGGGGCTTTCCCTCGTGGTTTCGGACAGGGGACATCTCAAGACGTGAGACCCTTTCGAGACCCACTAAGCCCGATAGCCACCCAATCCTTTTCCACTCGGGACCCCAACTTCACCCACTCATCGACCGATTTCATGACACCCCTCAGAGTAGCGGCCACCTGAGGGTCACATGCATCAAGGACACGTCGAAATATCTCTTCCTCACGCATGTCAGATCGCCACTTCAGACACAACGCACGGAATTCAAAGACAAAGTCCCGGAGGCTCTGCGATGGTTTTTGTACAAAGGTCTGGAGATTTTCTTCCAACAGCGCCTGGTATTCGTCAGAGAGAAACGCATTCAGGAAAGCAGCGTGAAACTCCGCCCAGGTGTTGTACTTGTGCCGCTCAGCAAGCCACCAAGAGCGTGCCGGCCCGCTGAGTGCCGTGTTCAGGAATCCCCGCAGCTCGGCTCCACTCAGAGGATGCATCTCCACGAACATGTCGACCTCTTCTACAAAGTTGACAATGCCCGTGGGTGCACCCTGAGGGGCCAGCTTTGGAAACTCCATTCGCGGCACCGCAACGGACAAGGACGACTAACCCCAGTCATTCCTCACTCCCGTTACAGGAGTCGACTGCCCCAGTGGCTGCGTGACGGCACGCCAGCTCCCTTGCACCTGCCTCCTGATCTCCTCTCTCATGTTGGCTTCCAGGTGCTGCACACACTTCGCGAAGGACTGTTTCAGACGCTACACCCTCACAACCGCCTCTCCGGAAACTCAGGCGGCTGTGGCATTGATAAGGTCATGGACAGTTTCATCACGATTCAGAAAACTGCGGGCGATGTCATCAACCCTCGTCTCTAGCTGTTCTAGGCGCAGCGTCAGGTCTTGCAGAAGCTGTCCCTTGCTGATCTCGAGCTGCTCCGGACTGGAGACACACAGGGTATCCAGCAGGCTCAACTCCTCCTCGAGAGGGGCTCTGACCGTAACATGACGCTGCCTAGGCAGCGGACGTACATCAACCAGCGGCTCACTTAGTTCAAGTTCCTCGCCCTGCACTGCGCTTATAACAGACATGCTTCTGAAAGGGTGTTAGTGAAGTCGCACTAGAAGGAGTCGTAAAAAACCCTGGCTCCTACCCGGCTCGCCAAAATCTGCAGCGGTCAGAAGCCGCTAAGATTCACACCGTCGTGAGTGACGGTGATTTATTTATTTTACTCGAGGATTACCAGGGACAACCCCAGCCAAGGCACGACACACACACACTACAGAGACAACAAAGAAAAACACGCTGGGAATTTACACGATAAAAAAGTATAATGAAATTAAATTAACTAAAGGAAAACAATAATACCACCCCTGATCCCTTCGGCGATATTACATTTAACAGATAAACACGCAGTAAAGTCCATGGATGAAATGAGCAGCGGTGAAGTTAAGTCCAGTGATTTGCATGAAGAGAGGGAAATGGAAAAACACAGTCCTACCGGTAATTGTTGAAGTATGATGACAGATGAATGGTTCAGGAGCGCTCTTTCTTCCGGGTAAGCCAATGAATCCAGACACCGTCCTCAGTAAACAGTAGACAGGTAGACAAATGATTCCAGACCCCAACAAACAATACAATCCAGGACACGAAGATGTATGGCAGAAAAACAGCAGGCAATTCAACAGATAAATACAAGCACCAAACAAACAAAACAAACTTTTTTTTTTGTCCCTTCGACCCCTGCCCTCCTTTTAAACCCCTCTGGCCACCTTTGACCCCCAAGAGCCCCTGAAAGGGCTGCTGGGAGATGCAGTTCTAACTAATGGTAACACTGCTACACTTCTATACACTTTAGATCCTTTGCATATCACTCTCTTTACGTACTTTAAAACACATGAATAGTAGTGTCAACCTGAATGATTCCCTAAGTGAAATAAAAGAATCACAAATTAAACAAAAGCATTCCAAACTAGGCCCCTAGTTTACATATTCAAAAGGAATTAGAAAAAATATTTCATTTATAGAAAATTGCAATCCAGTTTAAAACTCCTTCACAAGCAAAACAGATCTTTAATATTTAAGAAGTTCTGAAAGGTAAAACAACACATTCACAAATGAATTGATGTTTGCAAATTCACGATCAGTCACTGATATTACTGTGTGAAAACTCACAAAAATTTAATTTTATGTGTGGACAATGTAAAACTGCTTTAAATATTAAGTTCTTATGTCTTTATAAGGAACACCATATTTGTTGCATTGTGAAAACAGAGACAAAAGATTCTAAAATGTTTGGTGGCTGTGCATTCAATACCTATTACCAAATAAATTAGAATGATAAGACATTCAAGGACAACTTCATTTCATTTAAAAATTTTAGACATATGCCTTCATAGGTGTATTCAGAGATGCAACATTTAGCAAGTTATGAAAAGTGAAATAAAAGAATCACAAATGATATGCACCTTTTGAATTGAAGAACAAATTCAGAAGTTACTGCTTGAAAAGAATTCAGACTGGCATATGAATTCCACATACTTTTATTTTTTATAACGTTAGCCCAATTCCTATGGGTGGGTGAGTGTATAAAATTTAGCAGGATGTAAGACGTGAAATAGAAGATTCTCAAATTAAAAGCACTTTGTAATATCAATCAGGCACCACATTTGTGCCTGATCATTTATGAAAAAAAACAGAATGATTTGTCTTTTCTGGATGATTTAATTCCTGTGTAAATCCTTTTCGCTATACTATCCCTATGGTACAGAGATATGCCACATTTGACAGGTTGTGAAAAGTACCGTAAACAGATTCACACATTACATAAGGATAGTGAAAGCAAGAACTCACTTTTTATTTACTGATTCAAAAGGTCTTAGAATGACGTGTCCTGTCTGGACCCTTTTATCCCACCGTGTATAGCCAGGCAATTCACCTTTAAGGAGATGCATAAAAGTGAAACCTGTGAAAAGTTTTGTAGAAGGAAAAAATATGTTCAGAAAGGAAATGCATGTTGGGAATTAAAGAACGGGCACCCAAGTCACTATCTGAAAAGGAACAGACCTTGATTTTACTACGATCTCCACTCTTATACCCCCACCGTGATGTACACAAATGCAATTTTGATAAGTTGTGAAAAGTGAAAGGCTTCACAGCTCTGAATTAAAGATCAGTCAATAAATTTACTGAAGCATGGTTCTTCTTCTGGTCGATTTCATTGCATTGCAAATCCCATATATTATATCCTCATTGGCATGGACAGTTTTGTTAAATTTGACACATTGTGCAATGTGAACTAAAGGATTCACAAACTAAATAATGATTGTAAAAGCATCATGGGTCCTTTCTTCTGACTGCATTGAGATGTTCCAGTTTACATGGGGCAGACATATAAAATACTTGCCACACGTATACAGGAACATTGCAATGCAGTGATAAGAAAGGACTCATGATCTCTGTTTTACACACATACAATTTCAACCAGACACACATTTAAATGGGACTCAGTGCAATTAAAATTCAAGGATAATACTAAAGGTGCCAGAGAACTATCTGAAATGTGTCTATCCAATGAAAACTCCATTAACAAGCATTTCAACATAAACCCAGCATATGTAGACTTGAAAAGGAGAACATGCAAAGGATAAATAATACTTTATGACAACCCAAACCCAACCTCATTACCCCCACTACAATATATATTGCCTTGGGTTTCCCTAAGTTTAATCATTTTTCTGTTTTACTCTGATGATGATTGCTGGTAGGATAGATAGATAGATAGATAGATAGATAGATAGATAGATAGATAGATAGATAGATAGATAGATAGATAGATAGATAGATACTTTATGAATCCCCAAGGGGAAATTCACATACTCAAGCAGCAGCATACTGATAAAATATATATATATATATATATATATATATATATATATATATATATATAATATTTATATATATTGAATTAAAGAGTGATAAAAATGCAGGTATAACAGACAGTATAGACTTTGTATAATGTTAACATTTACTCCCACCCCCCCCAAGCAGAATTGAAGAGTCGCATAGTGTGGGGGAATCTCCTCAGTCTGTCAGTGGAGCAGGACGGTGACAGCAGTCTGTCACTGAAGCTGCTCCTCTGTCTGGAGATGATACTGTTCAGTGGATGCAGTGGATTCTTCATGATTGACAGGAGCCTGCTCAGCGCCTGTCGCTCTGTCACAGAAGTCAAACTGTGTACCTCCATGCCAAAAATAGAGCCTGCCTTCTTCACCAGTTTGTTCAGGCGTGAGGAGTCTCTCTTCTTTGTGCTGGGCCTCCTAAAATCCACCACCAGCTCCTTGGTTTTGCTGGTGTTCAGTTGTAGGTGGTTTGAGTCGCACCATTTAACAAAGTCCTTGATTAGGTTCCTATACTTCTCCTCCTTCCCACTCCTGATGCAGCCCACGATAGCAGTGTCATCAGCAAACTTTTGCATGTGGCAGGACTCCGAGTTGTATTGGAAGTCCGATGTATATAGGCTGAACAGGACTGGAGAAAGTACAGTCCCCTTTGGCGCTCCTGTGCTGCTGACCGCAATGTCAGACCTGCAGTTACCGAGACGCACATACTGAGGTCTGTCTGTAAGATAGTCCACGATCCATGCCACCAGGTATGAATCTACTCCCGTCTCTGTTAGCTTGTCCCTGAGGAGCAGAGGTTGGATAGTGTTGAAGGCACTAGAGAAGTCCAGAAACATAATTCTTACTGCACCACTGCCTCTGTCCAAGTGGGATAGGGGTCGGTGTAGCATATAGATGATGGCATCCTCTGCTCCCACCTTCTCCTGGTATGCAAACTGCAGAGGGTCAAGGGCGCGGCGGACCTTTGACCTCAGGTGATGAAGCAGCAGCTGCTATATGGTCTTCATTACATGTGATGTCAGGGTGACAGGCCTGAAGTCATTCAGCTCACCAGGACGTAATACCTTTGGGACTGGGGTGATGCAAGATGTTTTCCAAAGTCTTGGGACTCTCCCCTGTTCCAGGCTCAGGTTGAAGATATGCTGTAGACAACTCCCCAGCTCCAACACACGGGCCTTCAGCAGTCATGGCAATACTCCATCTGGACCCACTGGCACGAAGTCTCCTCAGCTCTCTGCTTACCTGTGCTGCTGTAATTGTGGATGGGGGGAAACTCTCTCCTATGCTGGTATCAGCAGAAGGAATTGAAACCTTAGGAATGAAAAACTATTTTAAGATACATGATTCATTAGCAGATGGCCAGGACACCCAAAGAATGGAAGAATGGGGAAAGACAGCTACCACAGTACCATGGGTGCTGTCAGGGGATGCTGTGGTAAGACACTGGGAGACATTGGGCTGATTAAAAACTTTAGCTCTCTATCTGACCTGGAAGTGCTGGCAGGTCACGTGGACAGAAGAGCAGAGACACTTTAAGGTGTGGGACTATATAAAGGACTGCTGAAAACCCAGCCACTGAGCCTGAGTTAGGAGGAGGTGGACAACACTTGTTGGGAGGTGCGGAGGAGGAGAAAAGAGAGAGATTTGTGGTTATTGCGATTTGTGCTGTTTATAGTGGCTGTGGTGCTTCAAGGGTACTGTAAGAAGGAAGAAAGTCAAATAAAATACTTCTTAGTGCTTTTACCTTGTGTCCTGCGTGTCTCCCTAGCGTCCACTATACACTCACCTAAAGGATTATTAGGAACACCATACTAATATGGTGTTTGACCCCCTTTTGGCTGCAGAACTGCCTTAATTCTACGTGGCATTGATTCAACAAGGTGCTGAAAGCATTCTTTAGAAATGTTGGCCCATATTGATAGGATAGCATCTTGCAGTTGATGGAGATTTGTGGTATGCACATCCAGGGCACGAAGCTCCCGTTCCACCACATCCCAAAGATGCTCTATTGGGTTGGGAACTGGTGACTGTGGGGGTCATTTTAGTACAGTGAACTCATTGTCATGCTCAAGAAACCAATTTCAAATGATTCGAGCTTTGTGACATGGTGCATTATCCTGCTGGAAGTAGCCATCAGAGGATGGGTACATGGTGGTCATGAAGGGATGGACATGGTCAGAAACAATGCTCAGGTAACCCGTGGCATTTAAACGATGCCCAATTGGCACTAAGGGGCCTAAAGTGTGCCAAGAAAACATCCCCCACACCATTACACCACCACCACCAGCCTGCACAGTGGTAATAAGGCATAATGGATCCATGTTCTCATTCTGTTTACGCCAAATTCTGACTCTACCATTTGAATGTCTCAACAGAAATCGAGACTCATCAGACCAGGCAGCATTTTTCCAGTCCTCAACTGTCCAATTTTGGTGAGCTCGTGCAAATTGTAGCCTCTTTTTCTTATTTGTAGTGGAGATGAGTGGTACCCGGTGGGGTCTTCTGCTGTTGTAGCCCATCCGCCTCAAGGTTGTGCGTGTAGTGGCTTCACAAATGCTTTGCTGCATACCTCGGTTGTAACGAGTGGTTATTTCAGTCAAAGTTGCTCTTCTATCAGCTTGAATCAGTCGGCCCATTCTCCTCTGACCTCTAGCATCAACAAGGCATTTTCGCCCACAGGACTGCCGCATACTGGATGTTTTTCCCTTTTCACACCATTCTTTGTAAACCCTAGAAATGGTTGTGCGTGAAAATCCCAGTAACTGAGCAGATTATGAAATACTCAGACCGGCCCGTCTGGCACCAGCAACCATGCCACGCTCAAAATTGCTTAAATCACCTTTCTTTCCCATTCTGACATTCAGTTTGGAGTTCAGGAGATTGTCTTGACCAGGACCACACCCTTAAATGCATTGAAGCAACTGCTGGTTGATTAGATAATTGCATTAATGAGAAATTAAACAGGTGTTCCTAATAATCCTTTAGGTGAGTGTATACCCCTTTTAATATATTCATAATATAAAGCAACAGAGTAAACACAACAAAATATTCTTCTCAGCTGCTGTCTCTGGTTTCTCTTTTTTTGGGACTTTGCAGCTCCATTTCATTGTGAGCTAGGATCCAAATGAATGACATTCTTCAGCTAAGTGGGAAAAGGCGTGTCCAACTCATGTAACGGTAACTGGGGCTAGGCCTTTCTATGGACTTTTCTCCTAACTAGAGAAGACGTCATTAGCAATAGCACCTTCTCTCGTCCCAGAGTGGTAGCGCTTACCTTAACAGAGTTGGCAAGGTGGTCCCTAGGCACACATGTCTAACAATATATATAGTATAGTAATATATAATCTTTTAATTCTGTGAAGTATATTGTATTTTTAAATGTATATGTTCTCAAGATTCACAACTTCATTGATAGTTGCCGACCTGTTACATTTTAATACTGCTATCCATTCAAATTGTAGTAAGTGAAAGCTAACATGATGGTGTTAAACAGACCTGTCACTTAGCACAATTGGTATGTAAGTTTGTATGTTATATTGCCGAAATCTCCTTCTAGGTCAATAAAATGTGTTTTATGAAAACCTTGCAGAACTAATGTTAAAAAAACTTTAATTGCAGTGCTACATTTTTGCTATTAATGACATCTCAATTGGACATGCCAGGCTAATGTGCCATGCATATTTTGCATTTAGCCTAAATACACCAAGACCTCTGAGTCTGTTTTGATTAATACTAATATTAGTCAAGAAATGTTAATCACAATAATATGTCATGTCATATGAAAGCTTACAAGTGGCTTACTGGCATCATCATCTGCATAACAAAACAGTCTAATACAAGATAGACATTTTACCTCAAACATACATTTTCCAACTCCTACTGAGTCTACTGTCATATTTCCTTAGTTAAACCAATGTTCGTATCATTTTTGATAAGGATTAACTAAAGTGTTGGGTCACAGCTCTCTATAGGAATTATTATAGATTTATGAGTAAAATGAAAAATACACAAAGGGGGTAAAACAATGCCTTTATTTTAAGAGAACACAACTAGAGATGCTATTTGTATGCTTGTTATATTCCATACCTGAATCTTTATTCAGTCAGGTAATCGATCCATATTATAGCGAGCACTACTTACGGTGAGAACCATTAAATTGTGGTGATCATAATTTCTCCTTTACAGATAATTCAATTGTGATACAAAGACTGTACAGCAATCTCTTTTCTGATGAAAGGAGTCACATTAGGGTAATACTTATAAACCTTATGTGTCCTTGGTTTAAATCTTATCGAGGCTCTTTTAGGTGGAATTTGAATATATAACTCATGCATGTGTGGCTCTTCTCTGTGCACTACATTTTCCTTCCTCACACCAAATATGCATACTTGCTAGACTGTTTTCAGAACTGGCCCTGTCTGAGTGAATATGAATGTGTAAATACAAGTAAGTGTGCCCTGCAAGAAATTTGCTGCTGCGATCTTATGCTAAACTAAGTGGGATCAGGAAATGACTGAATGAAAATTCTGTAGCTTTATATGTTTGGCCATTAAAAAAAAAAACTAGGGCTGGAAATCAATTCAAACTGTAGATTTTTGAATGCACTGCTAAAGACTGATTTATTTGAAAATATAAGCATCTCCTAAATGGGCATACATTAAAATTGTGTTAAAAGTGTGCAAATACTATCCTCAATTGTTCATCATCCTCAACAACTTGATAACTATATTCTACTATACAAGTGTTTTTGAACTAGTGCAATATGGAAATAACAGTGTATTGCCCCTGGGTGGTGAGCTGAGAAAGACAGAAACTCCTCAGGTGGTCGAGACCTGTCTGGGATGGATGGGACAAACTGGAGAAGCCAACATAAAAGCATCTCAGTAATCATTGTTTTGCACACACAGCACTTACAGTGCACTGTAGCAGCCAAGAGAAGTGTTGAATGTCCAGCTGCCAGGGTGTGTGTTTGCCAGCATCTCTTGCAAGGCCAAGGGACAGTGGTCACATGAGTGCTCAAATGGTGCAATGTCTACAAGCACCAATCTCTAAACTATTTTTTTCCGGTAATCAAGACCCTTCAGACAGTTTAGCACTTGTATGACATTTAATGTTTTTGTAGATGGTATAATCATGCAGTGCCTTGGGATTTTTTTCATTACAAAAAGTGTGCCACCACAGAAAAATGGGTAGAAAACACTGCTGTACACCTTTGCTTCTGGCACACAAAAAGATCTTCACAGCTGCTATGCTGCTAATTCACAACATACCTGGTTAGGTTGCGTTCTTTGCATAAATTATTGAAGATACTGCAAACTTGAATCATGGATAGAGATCAGCATTAACACTCCTATTTTGTAGAATTTTGTCATTATATTAAGCCAGACAGACTGGCGAGTTAAATACAGAGGTACTAGAGACTTATTTTGGTTTTAGTGTAACTCAAAGATAACTTATTTTGCACTTAGGAGGTATGACATTTATTCGATCCTCTTACAGAAATGTGAAAAAAGCACAATTTTTATTTATTTGACTTTTCTCCAGCATTGCACCCGGACTGGCATAAAGCCTCCCCTTTTCCTCCTTCTCCCCTACATCTATGTTGGTATGCATGAATTAAGAAAACAAACACCAGTATGAGATGATTGCCTTGTTGCCTGCCCTGGATGCGCTAATATTTTATAACATGTTAAACTGGACACATTATTCACATTAACTTAAGCCTTAAAAAATACACCTGTAGCTCCTTTACAAAAATAAAGTTTGAAAGTGCTGCTGTTGGGATGTGTTATGATTCTTCTTTCCCCCACAACACAATATGTTTGAAAAATGAATGAACAACTTAATGAACTGGTATTATATTAGATAGAACTTTATGTAGTATTACAAATTTAACAATAAGTACACTCACATGTATTGTACCTTTCAATTCAAGCACAGTTTCCTATAAAGTTAAATTGATCTTCTGGAACTCAAAGTTGTCTGTCACTTGTTTATTGATGAGTAAAATGACATTTTATAACAACACCAGCTTTTTTCTGGAGTCCCGCATACTGACAGAAAGAAATTTAAATCTGCCTAAATTTCATGTAATTTTCACAAAGATTCAGAGTACAAATAACTTAATTTGTTGGTTACCCCAAATGTACAGTGGATTCAAGTGGCTGTATGGAATAGTGTACATTATATATAGAATACTTGATACACTGAAAGTTAGTGTGAGGAAATAATTGTGTAATTTTCTGATTACCCCAGAGCTAACAAACATTGTTGAATTGTTTGGGGTAAGATTGTAGTTGTCCTCTTTAATTTTTGAACAACAAAGGTAGATAAGGACAGGACACCAACACTATTTAGGATTACCAATGAATCTAACCTGCATGTCTTTGGACTGTGGGAGGAAACTGGAGCACACCCACGCAGATACCGGGAGAACATGCAAACTCCACGCAGGGAGGACCTAGGAGGCGAACCCAGGTCTCCTTACTGCGAGGGAACATCGCTACCGCTGCGCCACTGTGCTACCCTGTCATGTTCCAATTTTCATTATATGACTGTGTTGCACATTACTCCTATCTCACATTTGCCATCAAGGGTTTCTCATTATTTTATATGATAAAGCAATTATATGAAGCAATTTGGAAGCTATTATTAAGTTTACTATCTAGTGAAATTTAGAAACCTTTAAAAGTTATAGGAACCCATTTCATTGGTCAGATGTTTAAAATAGTTTAATGTATTCTTTTTATTTGATTATCTTTCTCAAATGAGATTCAAGTATTACCAATGGTGATCATTTTGTGATTTGTGTGAGACATTTTCTTTTTAATGACTAGTCATTTAAATTTATGAAAAATATAATCTTAAGTTTTAAAACCTCTTATATTAATCATAAGAATTTTCAGAAAATAAATATATAAAATATATATATTATTTAACACCATGAATTCAAAAATTTCCATAAGTGAAGCACATGGATCAGCATTGTGGCCAGGATGGGGCAAGATTCCTTGCCTGGATGGGTGGCCAACCCTGTAAAGGCAAAAAAAAAAAAAAACAACTAAGAGAAGGTTGCCCTGCCTTAATCAGGGTTACATGCTCCCACAACACACTAGGTTGCAGCTTCGCTGGGCGACAATACCTGTATGGACACCCATAAAGCACACTGGGATCTCTAGTCCTGTAGTACAGACTTGTCATATATTGCCAGTGGATTGTGCACGGATTTATCCTCCCTACTTTTCTGGACTTCTGATTGACCCAGAAATACTTCATCAGGCTATGCCCTAGCATTGGAAGTACTCCTGGATCCAAGATAAAAGAGATCACTCAACCTGATCCATGCGAGTCAGAGTGGAAGAGAACAAAGCTTGCCTGCAGGAGTGGAAGGAGAGAAAAAGAGAAGAATTGTATTGTGTTTGGTTTATGCCCCTTTTGAAGCCTTTGTGCAAGGGATTTGTAAGAATAAATCTTTTATGTAACTCGGAGTTGTGTCTGTGAGGTTGTGTTTGGGGTTTGGGCATGCTACAATGCCCCTGATGGTCATACATGGTCACACATAATGAAATAATAATAATAATAATAATGAATTGCATGTATATAGCGCTGTTCTTACCTACTTAAAGCGCTTAGGTGGTATCAATGTTTTGCAATTGATGATTTTAATGAAGATTTTTTCTTTCTGTTTTGCTTTAGAATTTCTTATTAGTTAACTCCTATATTTATCATCCAAGTCTATTAAAGTGCTGTAGTAAAATATGAGATTCATCAAACAAATACTGAGACTAATAAAAAAGCTGCAGATCAGATGTGAAACTATCTCTTGGCAACAGCAAGTATGTACAGGAAGTATAATGGGGTGAAATACTTTCCACCAGTTACATATGGAGACTAAAAGAGTATAGTCATAATTGAAGTGGCTTACTAATTCGTTAGAATCACAAAGTCATTTAGATTTCTCAAAAGAAAATTTACTGCACAATATAATTTTAAAAGCTCTTTTTTTCCTTTTGCTGATACAAACAGTGAAACTTATTTTCACTTTCGATTACACCTTATAGCAACACCAACATTTATTAATATAGCACTTTTTCATACATCGATGTAGCTCAAGGTACTTTACAAGATGACTAAGAGAAAGTTACAAGAAAAAAAATCAAAAAACAATTATCCATCCATCCATTATCCAACCCAGTACATCCTAACTACAGGGACATGGGAATCTGCTGGAGCCAATTCCAGCCAACACAGGGCGCAAGGCAGGAAACAAACCCTGGACAGGGCACCAGCCCACCGCAGAAACAACAATTAATGTTAGGCAATATATATTGAAGAATAAATAACAACAAAACAAGGTAAAGTCAGATGGCCTGGAGGACAGAAAAAAAAAAGAAATCCTCAGGGGTTCCAAGGCTCCACTGGGTATTCTACCTAACATAAATGTTCCAAAATCAAACCTCTTAGTTTTCATGCTTTGCATGATAGGATTTGATGAAGCTGGTCTCATGGACTGCTGAGACACCAGCCTTCATTCTAACCAACAATAGTTATATGAAGAATAAAGAGATAGTTTTTCCTTCTGTACTGACCTAAGACTCATACTCACTGAAAAGAGTCATCCTTATGCAGGAAATTGACATTTACTGTCTTTCTGTAAGGTTGTCTTTTTCCTCTTCATAGCCTTCTTGTGTAGTCATATTTTGCAGGAGCATCCTGATCTTCAGAATGCCATGATGGTGCTATATTTCATCCAGTTCTTAACAATGATCTTCACAGTGCTCCATCATATACTTAAGTTTGAAACTATTTGAAATGGCTCCTATACCTCAACTGCCACTATAATATGTTCTGAAGGAAAGACAGGATCTGGATCAGGTCAGTGTTTAATTTCTTTGTTACAAAATACGGCACCTGTACTTATATTATTATCTCCTACTTTTAATGAAATTATGATATTGAATAAAAATGCCTTCCAGGCTTGTCAGGTATTTGTTAGTTTCATCGTTCTGCTGATTAAATTATTTTGCTGCCATTATCGATTTCTTGTTCATTGAAAATGCACCTATTCTGTGTTCTTGTATGTCTGCATTCTATTTATCTGTTTTAATTTAGTTTTAGGTTTTCACCAGTTTCTAGTTTTATTTACCGTTAGTCCACCAAAATTATCCATGTGCACACAGTTTTACAGGTCTGAAAAAATAGTTTTCCTTTGGTTTGTCAAACTATATACCATTCATGTTGTATACCTTTATACATACAATTTTGCTATCTGGGATGGAACTAAATTTTCTTATTATAAGGTGAAAGTTCAAAGCTTCCAGTATAATAAAAAAAATGCAACAATCATTTAGGTAGTATACTCTGATGTAATGTGTTACTTTAACTTGCAATACATTAAAGCATATGGTTGTTTTAATTTCAAACATGCTTTTTATTTCTGGGATTCCTTTTGCAAACAGTGAGATCACTGCACACATATGCTCTTTGATGCTATATTTCTTTTTGATATTTGCCAATGCTGACTATGTCTACCCATTTCCAGAAAGTATCTTTTTTCTCAGGGAATTCTTACTTGGGTCATTTTTTGAAATACTTTTAAAAGTCATCACTTGAAATGAGTTAATAACAGAAATATAGGCAAAGTTTTTTTCTATGTATATAGGACATTTTTACAAGCTCTAGCTGTGCTACCCGTATAAGTAATCAACGTAGACCTCAGCATTAGCGTTTGCTGTGCAGTGTCTCTTTCCGGTTGCTATGTCTCTGTTACATACCATTAGATACAGGATTTTTAAAAGCATTGATGATGTTTGTGATGTGTCATCTGTTGGATAGAGACATATCAACTGAATGGACATACAGAGGGACACTTGTTCTTTTATTAATGTGATTATTACTGGACATCTGTTATACCAACATGCCAAGTCTGGATCGCTCCCCGTGAGGCTAAACTGGCTTGATATAATTAAATAACCTGTAAACAGGTAATCATCTGCAGTTCCGCACATTCAGCCCACATACACATGGGAAGAATATGCAAACACCATAAAAACACTGATCAGGGCAGTTATGAAACCTGAAGTAATGACTATTTGAAAGGGACACTTAATTTCATTTTTTAATACACATCCATTCCTGCATTTCAGGCCTGCAACACCTTCCTTAAAAGGTTTGGGGAAGACTAGAGTCAGTAATGAGGTAAAATAATCAAATAAAGTGATTTCAAACTGGTGATTATAATCATCATTTGGTTGAGAAGTAGTTATCCAAGACAGACTGAGTCTTTGAGTAACAAAAATAGGCAGAAGATCTCCAGAAGAGCTCTTGAAATGTTTAAAAATAATGTTACTCAAAGGACGATTGAACGATTGAAAGGCATTTACATATTTCTCCCTCTTCAGTGCATATCATTAAATGATTCAAGAAAACTGGAGAAAGTTCAATGTGTAAAGGGCAAAGGTGCAAGCCTAAGCTGAATATCTGCTTTCTTCGATCCCTCAGATGGCACTGCATGAAGAATTGTATAGCTGACATAACCACATGGTCAAGGGATTACTTTGACAAACCTTTGTCAAGCACTGAAATACTGAGTTACATTCACAAATGCCACTTAAAACTTTACTGTGCAAAAAACCCTTATATTGACCATGTCCAGAAGTGGCATCAACTTCTCTGGGCTTGAAGATACCTGGGATGGACCATCACACACTGGAAATGTGTTTTGTGTTGAGACAAATCAGCATTCCAGATCTTTTTGGAAGACATGGACTGCGTGTGGTCCAGACCAAAGATGAAAAGGCCCTTCCAGACAGTTATCAGCAACAAGTCCAAAAGCCAGGGTCTGCCATGGTATGGGGTTGTGTCAGTGCAAAGGTAATTTAGAATTCTGTGATGGCAGCATTCAAGAAAAAGGTGATCATTATGTAGAGGTATAACATAAAAGCTTCTCTGCCATAAAGTGCTTCCTGCATTGGTTCCATATTCTGAGTGAGTGATGGACCATTAGATTATTAGTATATTGATGATAATTTGTATTTACAGGGTCACAAAGGCATACATATAAAGAAGTACACCAAGGTTTTATTTCTATTGCAGACAAGGCTTATGTATATTCAACAATTTGTGTCAATTGCCATGTCTTTATAGCTTATGTATTTGCCATCCAGCAATAACATTGTAAGTTAGGTAGTGCCATGACCCCTTGTTCTTTAGGTCTTTGTAGATTTACCATATGGATGTGTGAATGTTTCGAATTCCAAATAAATGAGGTTATAATTGAGTCTAATTCTTAAAGTACTATTTATTAATGTATATGGGGATACTCTAAAATAGAAAAAGAAGCTTGGGTACTTTGTTCATCCTGACAATACTGATTCTCCCTGCTAATGAGAGATGAAGGGCAGATCATATTTTCACATCTTGTTTAACTTGTATGGACGTTTGTGGCCCTGATATACAGTGCCATATCATCTGCATATAATGGTATTTTCTGTTTAAGTTCTTCTCTGGTAATCCCCTTTATCTCTGATGTGTTTTGAAAGTAAATGGCCAATGGCTCAATGATGAATGCAAAAAGCGATGGTGATAGCGGGAATCCTTGTTTAGTACAATGCTCTAGTCAGAAGTATCTTGAAATAATGTAATTAATATAAACAGAGGCCTCTGTACTGGAAAAAATAGTTTTATCTTTGCACATATATTTGGACCAAAACCAAATGTGTGCATTGTGATGAATAGGTAGTCAAATGCTTTTTCTGCGTACAAAGATAATAAGATCTTTGGTGTGTTATACTGTATGGGTGTGGGTATGTTACATTAAATACATGCCAAAGATTAGAAGCTAAGTGTCTGCCATTAATAAATCTGTTTTGGTCTTGTGATATTACAGAATTAACCAATTTCTTATTCCTTCTAGCTAGAACTTTGCAGAATATCTTAACCTCATTATTCAGAAATGAAATTGGTCTGTATGATGCACATTGCAATACTGCAAGTCCTTGTTTTTCTTTGAAAAAATGGTAATTAATGCTTTGATAAACGTTTGAGGAAGAATATTGTTGTCTCTAGCTCTTATATAAGTGTTGCTAATAATAGTGGAGCTACCTTATTTTAATTTTTTTTTTTATAAAATTCCTCTAAGTAGCTATCAAGGCTTGCTGCTTTCCCACTTTGGGTTGTTTATAGCATCCAGCAATTCTGAGAGTGGAATATGAGGACTTATAGCACTCTCTAAATGTGTGGGATATATTTTATGGTCAATGAATTTATCACTATTTGTGTTGGTAATTTCTGTTATTTCATTGCAAACTTCCTGTTTGTGGATTTGTTGAGCTAAGATCTTTTTAGCCCTTTCTCTGTGCTCATAGTAATGATATCACAATTTAAAGATGAGCTGTTTTATTGTCAAGAGGTTAAATTCTGATTGCAAAACCTGTCTTTCCTATAAAGTGTCTCATTTGGAGACCTGGCATATTCTCAAACTGTTCTGGTAAAGATATGAAATAATCTGTCCTCTTAAAAAAGCCTTCAGGGTTTCTGAGAATTATGGAGACCTCCAAGGAAGCATTTTTCTCTAAAAAATAATTAATTTACTTGGAGAAGAATTCTGTATAGTTCTCATCAGCTATTGACATTAGGTTAAGACGCTAGGTACAAAATGAGCATGTAGGACATAGTAATTTAAGCGCCATGATCAGAGGGCATGGTTGGAGATAAGAGTAGTGTCATACTTGTAAGATCTTATAATGGGCAATAAATGATTGTCTACAAAGAAATAATCAATTCTTGAGCAACTATGATGTGATGATGAGAAGAAGGAATATGCCCTTGAGTTTGGATTTAAAAATATTCATGGGTTTGATAAGTTATAATCCATCACAACCTGTGATTCTTTTTTCAGTATTAGATGTTATCACCACTGTAGGTAAAATCTATCCAGGAGCATCATGTATAAATGGAGCTTACGCACAAAAATGTTGTGTACGCCTGTTTCCACGCTCACATTGCGATGTATAAAAACTAAACTTGGCGTAAAGCCATGCACATTTTCATGCCAGCTCAATCTCTGCCGTACACAAGTACTTTGCTCGGTTTTGCAAACTGGAGAACCAGCGGCACCCACCGTCAAAGCAGTGCTTTTTTCCAGTGTGGTTTCCCCTTCTTTTTTAGATCCACATTCCTATCATGGCTTTATCAAATACACTGAAATTAACCACATATTGTTTATTAGTTTAAGACATCTAACTGTAATTAACCTGCAACAATATAATGGTCTACGGAATGGCCAAAAAAATACACAATACACAATAAGATAGCAACTAATCTAAATATTTGGCAATAAACAATTATCCAAGAACTTTTTTCAACATTAAATTTTAGTCCAAATGAGATTTGTTTGTTGATGAACAGTGTAAATTCAATACGAAAATGTTC
Organism: Polypterus senegalus; assembly: GCF_016835505.1. Lineage (NCBI taxonomy): Eukaryota > Metazoa > Chordata > Cladistia > Polypteriformes > Polypteridae > Polypterus > Polypterus senegalus. The sequence continues at coordinate 48,441,875 of NC_053163.1, forward strand.
TTTAATTCTTTTTTCATGTTGGTGCAGAAGTCCACTTCCATGCTGATAAATTTTGTGTTGCTACACCATTATCCCTCTTCTATTTTTACATTGTAAAATGAAAATGTAAATGAATGTGAAAGCACAAGGGTTCTCAAATTGGTAAATGAGTAAACTGGTAAATAGTTTTTCCACCTCTTCCAGCACTTGAAGTCTCTGTCTGGTTAACGCTGTAACTCCTTTTGCAATATCAGCTGCTTTAATAGATTCTTTCTGCTTTAGAATAGTTGAAATTGTAGATTTTGACTTCTTGTACTCGGTGGCAAGATCAGTAACACGAACGCCACGCTCAAACTTTTCAATAATTTCTTTCTTTACTTCGATTTCAATTTTCTTCAAAACTTTCTTCTCAGCACTCTTCACTTGCTTAGAAGCCATAGTTAACTGCAAAAGCACACAAAATACTATAGAGCACAAAGAGAGCACAGGTAAAGCACACACGCCTGACTGAGAACAATGAACAGGGAGCGGCTCTGCTTAAATGAACCAGCCAGGCAGGCACTCGGCTCTCTCTCTCTCTCTCTTAGCTGTACCCCCAGCAGCAGGCAGGCAGGCACGTAGCTTTCTCTCTCTCTCTCTCCGTCAGCAGCAAGGAAGGCACATCTGACCGAGAACAATGCAACATGTGCGGAAATCATCGGCGCGCACAAACCGAAAGGGAAACTGGCTTATTCGTATACTGAGTGTGTGGTCGTGAACCGAGGCAAAAGTTTGGAGAACTTTTTGGTCGGTAACTGAGTTGTACGTGAACCGAGACGTTTGTGAACTGAGGTTCCACTGTACTATGTGTCTAAATATAACTTGTTAAGGGTTTACTTTCTATCTACCATTTTATTTTAAGACAAAAAACTATGGCTATTCAATTGAGTATGGTTGTTTTGAATTGTATTACATAAAGAACTGTTTATAAAGCAAAGTTAAACAGCTACATATTTTCTATGACATAGTATGTTGCACTGAACAGGCATGTTTTACTAATTAATTGCAGAAAAGTAATAAAAAAAAATAATAAAAATAATAATACTGGCATTCACTGATGCTGGCATACTGTAGGTATACCTGGGAGCATTTGTTATATTTGAAGATATAATCACAATTGAATTTTGTAGTGATTTTGTTCCTAATAGAAGAGGGCTGTTAATTAAAATCTAAGAAATGCTGACCTCTTTTGAGTGAAAATTGTGCAGATGTGTCTGTATGATCATAGAATCCCCCCCAAAAAGCAACTGGGGAGAATAAAGAACTTCTTTATTTTTTTACAGAGCTGGCCAACTGCCATCTGCTAACATTTACTTAATAGAGCAATAATATTACTTAATGAAAAATATTTTAAGAGACTAAGATTTTTTTTTTAACTATAAAGCAATGTTCATGGATAAAAGGGACAATTGGTTCAGTTTATCTTCGTTGCATTATTTGTAAATGTTTGGTTTTAAATTAAATTACATTTAATGAGGTGTAATTAATCCAGGGTAACTTTCTCAAAAGTCATTATCATTAAGCTGCATTTTACAGTTGTCCTGATATTAATTTGTTGCTACATTTTGTATTTTTTTGCCACATTGTTAAAAAAAAAAGTATGCTATGATGATAACGCTCATACTGCCATTCTTCCACAATTTGAAAACAATAATACATTCATTTCTACATTTAACACTAGAATTACCAGAGCCTACGAAAAAACACGTAGATCCGTCCCACCTTAAATCGCTTCTTAAAACCGTTCTCACCTCTCCGCCAGCGTCTTTTGTTAATCTAAATGTGCTGATAAAGAAAAGTTGCAAGTAGCCGGCTATTCCATCCCCCCACCGACTTAGAATGTGGACAAACTTCTCCCAGCTCATGCCTTGATTGATTATCTGGGAGTGAAGTGGAGTTTTAGAGTGAAAATAATAGATCATTATTCGGAATACACGCATTTCACGTGTGTTCCGTTTCTACAGTAATCTGTGTAAACACATTTTTAAAACAGAAACGTTTTTCATATTGTAATAGTAAATGACAAAATGTAGGCATAAACTATATAATGTATGAAGCCTGAAGTCCAAATATCAAATTAACAGGTTCACAAAAGGTACAAATATAACAGAACAAGTATGCATTTATTCAAAAATATAACTGTAAAAAAAAAGCCGCCTTAGCATGCCACATTGACACATACTTATCACAACTGCCATGGTAGCGTAATGGTATCAGCTACTGACTAGTAATCAAAAGGTCACGAGTTTGATCCTGCACGATTCTCTCTTGAGAAGTAAACTGCTCTTATTCTTACTATTTTAAAATAAAAACATACATTTGATTTCATTGTGTAACAGCCAGTGTAATTTATGATACTTGTAAAGATTAGTTTTTTTTCAATTCACTTTTCATTCTCTCAGTCGTGTTCAAGATCCTTCCCTACCTCCCCCTCCACCCCAATCTGACACTGCTGTTTTCACATAAAGATGTGCTGCAGAGCGTACTTGTGACTGCATTCTCGTACCAATGCTTGCGAACTATTGTGCCTGCATGCACTTTTCATTGGAATTACACGTCTATTTTTTGAGCATACCCGTGTCACTCAAACACAAGGACATATGTTGGTGTACAAGTATAACAAAACAAGTGCACTTTTGTTCTAGACTATAAGTGAAGAAAAAATAAAGCAAGTTACAGTAGGTGGTTGATACGACAGCTTGCATGGTGCAATGCCAAGAACTGCTGATTTCCAATCCGTATATATAATCGTCAACGTTACTACTACAATATGAAAAACGTTTCTGTTTTAAAAATGTGTTTACACGGATTACTGTAGAAACGGAACACACGTGAAATGCGTGTATTCCAAATAATGATCTATTATTTCTACTCTAAAACTCCACTTCACTCCCAGATAATCAATCAAGGCATGAGCTGGGAGAAGTTTGTGCATGTTGTAAGTCGGCGGGGAGATGGAATAGCCGGCTACTTGCAACTTTTCTTTATCAGCACATTTAGATTAACAAAAGACGCTGGCGGAGAGGTGAGAACGGTTTTAAGAAGCGATTTAAGGTGGGACGGATCTACGAGTTTTTTTGTAGGCTCTGGTAATTCTAGTGTTAAAGACTTTGCTGAAAATAATAGATATGCTGATTTGTAATATTTTGAAGATAAAGGCAAAGTAATATATTCATATTTTCAGCTTTCTTTGGAGCCCTTGTTTGAAAATTGATTTTTTGAATTACTGAATTGATTTGAGTTGATTTAATTGATATGCTTCTAGAAAAATACATTTCTACTGTGTTTAGGAAAGTTCTTAGGTGTATTAAAAAATGTCATGCCACCTCATTGCTAAGAGGTAGTCATGAACTATGATGCTGAAAGCAGGTTTTGTAAAGTGGATTGCAAATATAAGCTCTCTTGATTCCACTATTGAATAAATAAATGCATAGAAATGTATGACAATATTATACAAATAATTAACAGCTATGCAGAAAAAAGGTATAAAGGTGAACAATGATAAAATAAATTAATAAAAAACAGCTATGCAGAAAAAATATCAGTTGTAAAGGTGAAAATTAAATAAATAGGGGAGGCAAAGAACTGAAGTACTGACATAGTTGGGCTCCATACACACAAGATGTTAATTAGGAAGGAAATATCATGTAACAGTTGTTTAAATGTTGCACAGTTGTAAAAAAGTTACTGAAGGTGACGGTGTCTGCCATGAACAGATCATCAGTATCACTTGCCTTTCTGGGATGGAAGATCAAAGAATAACTGCATGTAATTTAATGAAGCTTCTGTTTACATTGCTTTCAAGCAACTAACAAATGCTGAAATTTAACATTAATGAAGAATACATTTACTAAATAAAATAATGCAAAGTTCACTGTAGCATTATTCAAGCAATATTCACTAAAATATAAACCTTTATGCAAAACAAACACATAGTAATCCAGAATTGAATTGTCATGCAATTCATAGGCCACTCTGCAGAAATACTGCATCTTTCAAAATGGGTAGGGTTCATCCTAATGTCCTAGCTAAACTGTCAATCACAGCCTCGTCCATTCTTACCCTCTAATCATCCCCTTCCCTATATGGATCTCTCACCCCTTCACCTCCTAACAGCTATGTACTGGTGCAGTAATGGCTACCACTGCATCATCTATGTGGGTGCTATACATTGGTGCTGGTTAAAGGGGTTCCTGACTATGTAAAGCACTTTGAGTAGTGAGAAAAGCATCATATAAATGTAATTACAGTGGAACCTTGGGTCACGAACGTACAACGTACAAATCGGGTTAAAACAAATGTTTCCATCTGTTCACGACCACACAAGAACAAGCCAGTTTCCCTTCCGGTTCGTATGTGCCAATGATTTCCGCATGTGTTCAGTCTCTCCCTGTGCATTCCCTGTGCAGCGAGCGAGAGAGTGCGAGAGCGAGCAAGCAAGAGAGAGAGAGAGAGCACGAGAAGGCAGTTAAAGAAGGCAGTAAGGCCGAGAAGACAGTTAAAGAATGCACCAGGCTTGTTTTTAAAGAGACTGCTTCGAGCATTCTATTGGATTTTAACCTCCACTTTACTTCTGTTTTTATGGGATCATTTATTTATTGAAGGATTCTGAAAGCACTGCAATTTAATTTGGACTTTGATTTTGATTGTTGTTTTGTTGATTTTAATAAAAGCACTTTCCACTTTTTGCACCATCTGATTGATCCATGTATTGGATGTGTATTGACCCCCTTCCTTTTGACACCCACTGCACGCCCAACCTACCTGGAAAGGGGTCTCTCTTTGAACTGCCTTTCCTGAGGTTTCTTCCATTTTTTCCCTATTGGGTTTTTTTTTTGGGGAGTTGTTCCTTGTCTTCTTAGAGTGTCAAAGCTGGGGGGGCTGTCAAGAGGCAGGGTCTGTTAAAGCCCATTGCGGCACTCCTTGTGTGATTTTGGGCTATACAAAAATAAATTGTATTGTATTGTAGTGCCTCACTGTCATGCTCATCGGTAACATTACTTACGATGATGGGTTTAAGGGCTCCTGGAAGCGAGATGGGAGCATGCAGAGAACCCGCATCTTCACAGACTTTACCTCAAAACTGTAATCTCCTCTCCACCCAGTTCCTCCTCACTTCCTTCATGTCAGAACTCGACTCATGCAAGGTTAGTTTTCTTGGTTGTTTATGGTTAGTTTTTGTATAAATTACGGATTTTTCAAATGTAAATTTTTTTCCCTGTGCTTAAAACTCGTTAAAAAAAGTTTTACAGAGAGCGGTTCGTAACGCTATAGCATGAACTCTTGCAATGTTAGTTTTCTCTGTTCAAGGTTTTCTCTGTGTTATTCAATCTTTTTACATTTAGTTTACTATTACACTGTGCATTCTATGGTATAATTAACTATTTTTGTGCTTAAACATCTTTAAAAAAAAAATATTTACATACAGCCCGTACAGTCCGGAACGGATTAATTATATTTACATACAGTCCTATGGGGGAAATTACCTGGGGTCACGAGGTTCCGCTGTATTATTTTTATTATTGTTAAAATTAAGTTACATAGAGCACACACATTGTGCACACAACAATATATTCTAAATGGTTCTCATACTCTAAATAAACACAGCAGTAAACTATATGTCTAAATATTAATAGCATTGAAAACACAGTTCATACCCTTTATGATTATAAAGACATAGGAAGTGATTTGTCCATCCATTTATGTAAAGGGCATAAATTTAAAAATGTCAATTTATGAGGATTTTGCATCTTTCCCATATGTTAATGAGGTGCAGGACCTAAAACAGAAGTACCAATTTTAAAACAAAACAAAAGTTAATCTTAAATATATAGTAGGTCAAGAATGCAGTTTTAGCAATTTTTTTTTTGTTTTTATTACAATATTACCATCACAATTCTCTTTAGTTATGTGATGTATTTTTGATGTGTGGTAGTTCAGTAGTAGCACTAAACAGAAGCTGATTCTCTTAATTCACATTTGTTGTGTGTACAATACATACAAAGACTGTGGTCAAAAGGGCTGAGGTTCACTCATAAATGTGGCATGGTTATGCTGGTGCCTAGTGTGAATTTAATTTGGTTACGTTATTCTTTTTCCTCCTCTTTATCTTTTCCCACTTCTGTGTGGGTTCGATTTGCTTGAACAGCCTTTTTCAAACAGCTAGGTCCTACACCTCTACCCCAGTCAGACCTTTTTCCTTTGGATCTTCGTTTTTTCTATTCATTGTAAAAAGACAAAAGGCACAAGACTAAAGGGTCTGGGGCACCCGATGGCAAACCCCAGATATTGAGGTACGCAAAAGGTGTAAAAGGAAACAATAATAAGCAATGTTGAGACGTCATCAATTCTCAGGTTGGTCTATCTTAAGATGCCGTTGTTTTCTTTTATGAGGAATTCTGGGAGGAAAAAGAGGGTCCAGGTGGTCAGACCTTGGAAGTAACATCAGAGTGTGAGAGGTGTCAGTCTTCCTTTCTATTGTCAAACACGTGCAAGTAGGAGGCAGCTAAAGGGTCTGAGTAAGTGTAATAAAACATCCGACCAGGGGGCGGCGGAGTGCTTTGACTGACTTTCTCAGTTCCCTACAGACCTTTCCTGGGAAATCCTGCAAGGTTCCAGAGCCTCAGAAGACATCACTTCCAGAGTCGGCCCCTTTGCTGACATCACTTCTGAAGCTGGCCCCTTTGCTGACATCACACCCAAAGCCAGCCCCTTTGCTGACATCACTTCTGGTTCCAGCCATTTTGATGACATCAGTTCCTCTACAGGCCTTTAAAGCCTCCATCTTGGGCTACTATAGTCAGTTCTGTTTTGGACTATGTTATATGCACATCATGCTACTTATTTCAACCCTTTTGCAGCTGGGAAAAACAATATACGGCTGGCTGCCCCAAACCTTTCTGATGTCTTGGACTCTTGATTGTCACACTATATAGGGAGAGGGAGAAGAGAGAGTGTTTTTAGACAGTGCCCCCTCTTGTCTCACACTTACCTTTGGTTGCACCCCAAGCACACCATCCGCTTCTGCTTTGGCCTCCTTCACTTTCTCTTCCCTGCATTTCCATTCCCATCGCTCTTTTGCACACATATTCATTGTCTTTTTCTCAACACATGTCCATGATATGTCAGTCTACTTTCCTGTACTTTCTTAGATATATCTCTCACCTTTGTTGTACCTCTGATTGTCTCATGTCTTATTTTGTCCTTTTATTGTAGCTTCCCACATCCCTCTCAACATTCTCATTTCTGCCACATTTAACTTATTTTCTTGCATTTCCTTTACTCTCCATGTCTTAGCTCCATACATTACTGCTGGTCTTACCACTGTCTTAAAAAAAACGTATCTTTAACTTTCACTTTAATTCTCCGATCACACAATACTCCTGATACTTGCTCTCAATTGTTACATCCACACTGCATTCTATGGGCTATCTCTGCATCTACATTTCCATCTAGGGTTACTGATCCTAGATATTTAAATGTGTAAATTCTTTTAAATAGCTCTCTAACTTCCGAATCCTGATCATCATTAAACCTCATATATCATGTCTTTTTCCAATTTGTTAATTGTTATTTATTAATTAGGTTACTGTAATAATAATAAATATTTAGGTACTGCAAATGCATGTCTGTATGACCCTACTGTATACAAATAAACATTACAAGCTTGCACATTTAAGGAGGTGAACATTTGTTATGTTGACAAGCAATCAAAGAACCTCGAGCTTTTAACAATACCACTTAATGTTTTGTGGAGTTTTTGTACAAAGACAATCAAAGGGAGAATTATAGATCTATGTTTACTGTACGTTCTGTTCTAAGTAGATATGAGGCACATTTGGGGGTGATCTGGTTTTTTTTTTTTTTGGTTTTTTTTAATTTTTAATATGATTTACCTATTAATACATCTAGATTTTGTAGATTCATTATTTTAACAAGAAACCAGAGATGATCAATGTTTGGTGTAAGATAAGAAATAGTACACAATAGGAACCTGCCAGTTTAGGGCTGCCATTCATTTAAATTTGTGTCTGAGGACTGTGGGAGGAAACAGTATTTCTGTAATAAAACCCAGGCAGACATCAAGTCAAGTCAAGTTGGGGAGCATGCACTGGTACAGTGTGTTGCCGCACCTACTACACAACAAAACAATTCAGGATCCCAGTTGGCAACCCCCCAGGCAGACACGTGGTTCAGTCCCACCCTCCGGAAATGGCCCTCTATCTGCCACAGCCAGGTATTATGTGGGTGACCCACTCGGGTCCCCTACAATGAGGATCCTAAGGATCACCCTCAGGGAAACACGCCACATGGCCTTAGTGCCGTAACTGACGCTCCCTCACAATGCAGGTAATCCTCTTTTGGGACTCCATGAGCAACCGCTCATTCAACACAAAGTCAAACCAACGGTACCCAAGGATTTTCCGAAAAGGCACAGTACCGAAGAAGTCCAGTCTTCGTTTCAGGTCACTGGATAGCATCCATGTCTCACAACCATATAGCAAGACAGGAAGCACCAGAACTCTAAAGACTTTGTCCTTTTGCATAGATATCGGGACCGCCACACACCCCTTTCCATCTACCTCATGACCCCCAATGCTCTCCCAATCCATCTACTGACTTCATAGGAAAAGTCACCAGAGACATGAATGTCACTACCGAGGTAAGTAAACCTCTCGACAAGGTCGACACTCTCCGCAAACAGACACACTGCTAACGGCTGTGCCCAAGAGGTCATTAAAGGCCTGGATCTTTGTTTTTATCCTGGACAGTCGCAAGCCCTGACACTCAGACTCCTTGCTCAGTCTCTCGAGCGCCCCAATCTGAGCCTCCATTGACTCTGCGAAGATCACAGCGTCCTTAGCAAAGTCATGATCTGTGAATCTTTCTTCATTAACAGATGCCCCACAGCTGCTGGACCCCACGACCTTGCCCAACACCAAGTCCATACAAGCATTGAACAGAGTAGGAGCAAGAACACACCCCTGGTGAACCCCAGAATCAACTGGGAAAAAAACAGAGGTTCTGCACAGCACTCACAGTACCAGTATCCAGCAACCTCTAGGGCAGTGTTTCCCAAACTCGGTCCTGGGGACCCCCTGTGGCTGCAGGTTTTTGATCCAACCAGCTTCTTTTTTTAATTGAACTCCTGGGCTAATTAAGTGAACTGATATTTTCCAAGTTCTGTGTTTAGGGAACTAATATAGAAATTAGAAAACTAAGTTTGCGAAAAAAAAATATTAAAATGTACCAAGCAGTTATATAGGAATGTTTTTTGTTTTCTTTTTAACAGTATTTTCATCTTGATTTTCATTCTACTTTTCTAGGTGTTCTAATTGTTTAATTAATCCATTATTTACTAATTAGTGGGTCTGACTCTAAAGTAGTTGTAGCCTTTGATTATTCAGTGTTGTTTGCCTGGGTGTCTGATCTGCTTGTTTTAAATTGTCATTATTAAGATACAACGAATGGGGAAAAACTGCACAGAGAAAGGGCAAAGTATAATGAAATCAACAAAAGAGAGTTAAGCATTTAAATCTATAGCAAAAGCACAAATATTTATAAATGTCTTATAAATGTAAAAATCATGCTGCTGTGCTTTTCTCAATGTCGAATAAAAGAAAAAAAAATACCAGCTAATTAAATGAAATCAGTGTTATCAGGTGTTGTCACTGATTAAGAATCCGGTTGGAACAAAAACCTGCAGCCACAGGGGGTCCCCAGGACCGAGTTTGGGAAACACTGCTCTAGGGGATCCCATGAACCCTCAGGATGTCCCACTGGGCAGCTCAATCAATGAAAATCAACAAAGGCTGCAAAGAAATTCTGCCGATATTCACGTTTGCGCTCCATGAGAACCCTCAGTGCCAGGATGCGGTCGATGGTAGACTTCTTAGGCGTAAAACCAGACTGTTCAGGTTGCTGGTGAGCAAGTGATCATGGATCCTATTGAGGATGACCCTAGCAAGGACCTTACCCAGCACCGAGTGCAGTATTATCCCCCTGTATTTGCTGCAATCCAGGCGATCACTCTTCCATTTCCAGATAGGGATAACAAGTCCCGTTTTCTAGTCAGTTAGGATGATGCCAGTCTCCCAAATGGAAGCAAAGATTGCTTGCAATGCCTGGAGGACAGCCTTACCACCAGCCTAGAAAAGTTCACCCTGGATACCACAGATCTCTGCAGCCTTTCCCCCCCACAGCTGGTTCACCACCTGTGCAATCTCAGTGAGATTGGGTGGTTCACAGCTAATTGGAGGATCAGACTCAAGAACCATGGACCCAGAGATATCCAACATCCTAGCCGGAGGATCTGTTTTGAACAACTGCTCAAAGTAGCCAGCCCAGCAGGTCACAACTGCAGCGTCATTCATAAGGACCATTCCATCAGCTGCCCTGACTGTGACTCTCTGAGGAACAAATTTCAGATGTGTGTGATGCTTTGATTCCTCTGTAAGCAGGACGTGGGTCACTAGACCACAGATGGTGTGTCTCTTGCTCACAGATCCCTCTAACAAATGCCTCTTTATCTGACCTCAGAGTCCTCGCAGCTGTCCTTCTCAGTTCCCAGTACAGACCAGAGTTGCCATTGAGTCGTGTGCTGCAACTCCTCTCGATGATATCCTGGGTGCCCTGCGAGATGAAACACCTCCTTCTGGGAACACCGGTAACACCAACACAGCCTTCAGCAACCTTCAGGGTCAGCGGTCGCACCCAACTCTGCAAGTTCCTCACAGAAACTGTGTGTAAATTCATTAGAAACAGGCAGACATAAAAAGAAAAAGTCATCTTGCAGTTGATCTGCATGTTAGGTAGTGTATTACCAGTCCCATATAAAGTCTTCTTTTTATTCCTTCTGTTTCGGTGACTTTTTTTGTTCTTTATTTCACCTTATACAATATCTTGTATTAGGAATTTGTTAGTTTTTGCATACCCCTTGGGATCAGAGCGCACGGGTCAGTCATTGTACAGCACCCCTGGAGTAACTGGATTCCTCCACAGCTTAAAGACATGCAGTGAGCAGGATAGGCTTTACTAAATGTCTGTAGTGTGGGTGAGTATGGGTGAATGCATAAGAGTGCAATTATGTCATGTAAATAAAAAGATGCCTATAATTAAAGCCAATTTATTCATTGTATTTTCTTTTTCTCTTCTCATTTATAATATGAATTAAGCCAAAACTTATATTAGCTGTAACATGCACTATGTATTATTGCAGAAAAACATGTTGCATGCTAAAAGTAAAGAATTAAAGAAAAGGATACAGAAAAATTTCTAATTCACACCATATTAAATATAATGTAGGCTTATTCCATAGGTGACTTGACTTATAACCTATTGACTTTTGTAGGTATTTTATTATTTCTAGATAACAATATACAATACATTTTTAACATATCTATGACAACCTTCAGAAATATGGACTAAGCAACTCCGGGAATAATGAACATGTTTTTAATTTTTTATAACTGAAAAACATTTGTATTCCTTGTTGTAGTATTCAGAAGCTGTTGATCGTTAACAGTCTCAGTGTGTTTTAGTATGTTTACCCCAGTGTACTTAGAAATAGGTGAAAAGAAATAAGTAGATTTTTTACACTTCTTTTATTTTCTTATTTATCAAATTTTATTGCAAAAATAGTATGGAAATTTTTTATTTTATACAGTTTTAATTAATGTTATCAATCAATTTATGCAATATTTTCTTTTTGATTTCAAAGAGATAAACATTCTTTTACATTATTTGTTTCCTACTAGAGCCAAAGATTGATAAAACAATTTAATTAATTTCATCAATGTAGGTAATTAATCATGATTAGTCACATCTAACATTAAAACATGTAATCATAAAATGAATACATACAATATGAAGTAAATACACACTGAATCATAAAATGAATAGGATCAATACAAGTGAATTAAACAAAAATATTAATAAAAAAATATATTGTTCAAACTTAAACATTGACCTTAAACCTGAACATTTAACAAAATACTTCTTGAGTATGTTCAGACTGAATTTGAATGTCTTGCTAGAAAGCAAGCTGAAAAGAAAGCAATAAGAAAATGAGGCCAATGTATTAATTCTCAAATTGGCATGGCATATGAGACAGACGTGTCAAAGTAAAAATTAAACGATCAAAATGACTGTTGACTTTAAATGCACTGCTGAAGAATGATTTAACTGAAAGAATAAGCGTGTATTAAATGGGCATATATTAAAACTTGTGTTAAAAATCCTCAAATACTATCCTCAATTGTTTATCACCAACAACGACTGAAAATTATACTCTACACAAGTGCTAAGTCTGCGAACTTCAGTCTCCAAGGTGCTTTTTTGCTTGCCCCTGTCCCGTTCCTTCAGACAGTTTCACAGATTTAATCCTTTGGTGGTTGGCAGAATCGTGTGTACCTATGGATTTTTTGGAAAACACAGCTGTACCTAAACTTTTGCTCCTGGCATGCTAAAAAAGATCTCTGTAGCTACTATCTTGCTTAGAAACGGACACCATACATTACCTGGATGCATAACTTAGCGAAGATACTGCAAACTGGAATAATGATAGTGATAATCATTACACTTTTATTTAATTGAATTTTGTCATTATATTAGGGCAGTCATCATTCTAAGCTACCAGGCAGACTGGCAAGTTAAATACAGATGTACTAGAGACTTATTTTGGTTTTAGTGACACTCGAAGATGACTTATTTAGCACTTATGGGATATGACACAGATTCAACATTCTCACAGAAACATGAAATGAAAAAAAAAGAGAAAGCATGATTTTTACCTTTGCAACTTTTCTGTAGCATTTCACCAGGACTGCCATAAACATCCCCACCCCCTTTCTTCCTACACCCCTGCACCTATATCAGTATGTATAAATCAAGAAAATGAACACCAGTGCTACGTATTGACATGTGCGGTATCGTTAAATATGGAATATGAAATGTTAAATGTTTAAATGAAAATTTTATTTCATTAAATTTTTAAAGGTAGTATATAAATATGGTACTGGACATTGTTTTGTCTTGAAAAAGAAACATATTACTCTACTTTCCCCTTTTGTATTATTAATATGTAGCCTTTGACAGAATGCCTCAGATCTCACAGACTTACCACTGTTTATAATGAATTGTCCCATATAACTTCTCCCCACCTTCCCTTCTACATGCATAACCTCAGGCAATTAGGTTTAGTAATACAATACAATACAATACAGTTTATTTTTATATAGCCCAAAATCACACAGGAAGTGCCGCAATGGGCTTTAACAGGCCCTGCCTCTTGACAGCCCCCCAGCCTTGACTCTCTGAGAAGACAAGGAAAAACTCCCAAAAAAACCTTGTAGGGAAAAATGGGAGAAACCTTGGGAAAGGCAGTTCAAAGAGAGACCCCTTTCCAGGTAGGTTGGGTGTGCAGTGGGTGTCAAAAGAAGGGGGTCAATACAACACAATACACAGAACAGAACAAATCCTTAATACAGCATAATAATAAAAATTTTAGAAGTATGGAGCAGAATTTAACAGTAGATGATATCACATAATAAGATTTGGATATTTTTAGAGTTCTGGAAACCTCATCCATCAAGCTGCCTCCCCATTTGGCCATTCCACGGCTGAAATGTTGCTCCGATGAAAGGACCCCTCTTTCCCATGATTCCTGTGATCCTCCATCAGGGATGACTTTACCATAGGCAGGCAAACAACTTGGCAGGTGAGCCGTGGCACCAATTGCCACATTTGGGTACCGAGAACAGAAACAGAATAGGTAAGGGTTAGTATTCAATTCTAACTATCATGTTACTTATGTTTTAGTGCTAACAACAGAGATGCAGTATGTACAGGATAGTCAGGATATGCTAAACTGAAGTAGTGAGTCTTCAGCCGGTATTTAAAGGCTGAGACTGAAGGGGCATCTCTTATAGAAGCAGGAAGACCATTCCAAAGTTTAGGGGCCCTGTAACTAAAAGCTCGACCTCCCACTGTTATTTTATTAATCCGTGGAATCCTAAGTAGCATCTTGAGATCTTAATGTGCGCTCAGGTTTGTAAGTCATGATAAGTTCAGACAAGTAAATAGACAAGCAGGAGTTAAGTTACAATTTAAACAATGTATTATTGATAATATTCAGAAATAATAACAAAATGCAAAATACCTTTGAATACTGGCAACCATACAACCTGATAAAATGGTGATGAGTAGTTTCAGGCGGCACACAGACTTGTTAGTTACTTAAAATGTCTATAGCTAAGGCATCATTTGTGGTCAGCTTTCTTCAGAACAGGCCGCATGCCTGTCTCAATATGGCTCCCGAGCTGTGCTCTTCATTGTGTTGTCCTTTTCAGTTCATGCATCAGTTTGGTAAGAGAGAGAGAGAGTGAGGGAATGAGCAAATTTACAAGTTTTCTGTCAAACCCCTTGAGCCAATAAGACGTCATGGTACATAAAAGCTTCTGATACAAGCCATACTTCAGACCAATGGGGGGATACCCACCTGCCCCCCCAAACTTTAGGCAGCCTGGCTTTGTGTGGGGGTTGAAAGAGAGACTTTAGCAGAGAAACATTAGCCAAACTTGTTTGAGGCATTTCCCCCCCAAACCTAATCATAAAATTCAGAGACCCATTACTAAAAGTCGAGGGTAAACATGAATGCTTCTCACTAATGTAACACTAATATTACATTACTTTGCCTAAATTACAAATAAAGACATACACATTATTTATCAAGTTGTATGCAAAGTTTCACATCACAACAGACAGGTATTTAATTCTTTAGGTACGCACTAAACTTTTCTGTATTATTGTTTTGTAATTATTTGAAAATGCCGACCTGAGGCAGCAAAAATTTTTAACGTGTTAAAACAGGCCACATTAATCACAAAAATTAACATGTTAACTTTCCCAGGACTAATTCCTACATTTGGTTAATGTAATGGTAATCTTAAAAATTTTGCCAAATCAATATGCAGACAACACTACAAATTTCCATACCGGATTGGGCGAGCACCGGGTTAACAACAACCACCACCAGTACTGCTGGCCAACAGGGTGCTGGCGGAAATTGGGCTACTGTTGGCTGAAGAAGAAGAAGGAGGAGATGAAGGGGAGGGCATGTGTCTGTAGGTAGAAGGAGAGGAGGAAAGTAAAGAGAGTGGAACTGAGGCTAGGAACTTTGAATGTTGGCAGTGTGACTGGTAAGGGGATAGAGTTAGCAGATATGATGGAGAGAAGGAAGGTTGACATATTGTGCGGGCAAGAGACTAAATAGAACGGGAGTAAGGCCAGATGGATTGGAGGTGGATTCAAATTGTTCTATCATGGTGTGGATAGGAGGAGAAATGGAGTTGGAGTTATTCTGAAGGAACAGTAAGTCAAAAGTGTTTTAGGTGAATAAGAGTGTCAGACAGAGTAATGATCATGAAGCTGGAAATTGGTGTTGTTAGTGCACAAATTGGGTGTGCAATGGATGAGCAAGAAGATTTTTGGAATGAGTTGGATGAAGTGATGAACAGTGTACCCAAGGGACAGAAAGTGGTGATTGGAGCGGATTTCAATGGATATACTGGTGAAGGGAACAGAGGAGACGAGGAGGTGATGGGTAGGTATGGTGTCAAGGAGAGGAATGAAGAAGGTCAGAGGATAGTGGATTTTGCCAAAAGGATGGACATGGCTGTGGTGAATACGTTGTGATAAGAATGAGTCGGAGACATCATAAAGATTTGGGGCAGCCACCCGTATAATTGAATCAGCTGCAAAAAGTAGTTTTAAATAGCACAATGTGCTTAGTTCGGAGTCCAGAACAGAACTGCCTGTACTGAGGCAAGATGGCAGTTTTAAAGGGTTGGAAGGGAAATGACGTCATCTATGCCGGAACTGGGAGTGGTGTCCTTGTGCCCGGAAGTAACGTCATCCTTGGGGCCGGCAACAGGCGGGATTTCCCGGAAA
Organism: Polypterus senegalus; assembly: GCF_016835505.1. NCBI lineage: Eukaryota > Metazoa > Chordata > Cladistia > Polypteriformes > Polypteridae > Polypterus > Polypterus senegalus. Next base: position 48,457,841 of record NC_053163.1, read on the forward strand.
AGGTCTGCAAGGGACTGAGAGAAATAGTCAGTACACTTCGCCACCCCCTGGCCTGGTGTAGAATTACTAGTGTTTAGGCCCTTCAGCTGGTTCCCATGCGCACGTGTGTGACAACGTATTTTAAGAAGAGGGAGGAACATAGGGTTATGTACAAGAGTGGAGGAAGATACGCACAGGTATATTACATCCTATTCAAAAGAGTCAATCTGAAAGAGATTGAAGACTGCAAAGTGGTGGCAGGGGAAAATGTAGTTATAGCAGCATAGGATGGTGGTCTGTAGGATGACGTTTAAGATCAAGAAGAAGAAGAGAGTGAAGGAAGAGCCAAGAATCAAATGGTGGAAGTTGAAAAAGGAAGACTGCAAGGTTGAGTTTAGGAAGAAGATGAGACAGGCACTGGGTGGTAGTGAAGAATTACCAGACAGTTGGGAAACTACAGCAGATGTAGTAAGGGTGAAAGCAAGAAGGTCACCCTTGGCTTGGCGTGACATCTGGAAAGAGGAAGGAGGAAAAGGAAACCTGGTGGTGGAATGGGGAATTACAGGAGAGTATACAGATGAAGAGGATGGCAAAGAAGAAGTGAGATAGTCAGGGAGATGCAGAAAGTAGACAAGAGCACAAGGTGAAGAGAGAGGTAGAGAAGGCTAAAGAAAAGGTGTATGATTAGTTGTATGAGAGGTTGGCCACTAAGGAGGGAGAAATGGACCTGTACCAATTGGCTAGACAGATGGACCAAGCTGGAAAAGATGTGCAGCATGTTAGGGTAAAAAAGGATAAAGATGGAAACGTACTCACAGGCGAGGAGAGTGTGTTGAGCAGATGAAAAAAGTACTCTGAGAGGCTGATGAATGAAGAGAATGAGAGAGAGAAGAGGTTGAATGATGTGGAGATAGTGAATCAGGAAGTGCAGTGGATTAGCAAGGAGGAAGTAAGGACAGCTATGAAGAGGATGAAGAATGGAAATGCCATTGGTCCAGATGATATACCTGTGGAAGCATGGAGGTGTTTAGAAGAGATGACAGTGGAGTTTTTAACCAGATTTATTTATTTTTATTATTAATTTTATTGCAATCCATACAAAGCAATCAAGTTTTTACAAAAAGAAAAACTGAGTTAAGAACAGATCGATCCCCACCCCTGAGAGAGAGAGCAAGCCAAACGGTGTAAAATTTAAGGCTTGTAAACATACCTAAATTAATAAATTCTCTGTGCTTCATGAACATATTTTAAAATATTACTTATCAGATCCTGCCATGTTTTGAAAAAAGTCTGCACGGATCCTCTAACTGAGTATTTGATTTTTTCCAATTTCAAATAATATAACACATCGGTTTCCCACTGTCTTAAAAGAGGAGAGTTTGGGTTTTTCCAGTTTATCAAAATAAGTCTGCATGCCAAAAGTGTAGTGAATGCAATCACGATTTGTTTGTCTTTCTCCACTTTAAGCCCCTCTGGAAGAACCCCAAACACCGCCGTTAATGGGTTAGGAGGGATTGTGAGTCCAAGGCTGTCTGAGAGGTAATTAAAAATTTTTGTCCAGAATAATGTTAATTTGGTACAGGCCCAGAACATGTGACCCAGTGAGGCTGGGACTTGGTTGCAACGTTCGCAGGTTGGATCATGCCCTGGAAACATTTTGGAGAGTTTTAGTCAAGACTGATATGCTCGATATATAATTTTAAGTTGTATAATTGTTTGTGCATATGGAGCTCGAGTGAATTCTCTGCATTGCTACTTTCCACTCCTTTTCTGATATATTAATTGAGAGATCGTTTTCCCAGTGGCCTCTTGGATCTTTGAAAGGGAAGGATTGTAAAATGATTTTATATATTGTAGAGATGGAGTCTAAGTCCTTGAGATTGAGCAATATTTTTCCAGCATGGATGAGGGTGCAAGATGAGGAAAATCTGGAAGGTTCTGTTTAACAAAGTTCCTGATTTGAAGATAGTGAAAGAAATGTGTAGCTAGAATGTTAAATTTGGAATGTAATTGTTCATAGGATGCAAAGACGTTGTCTATATAAAGATCTCTAAGCAAGTTAATTCCAAATTTTTTCCAGATATTAAAAACTGCAATTGTTTGTAAAGGTTGAAAGAGGTGGTTCTCTTGCAGAGGTGCCACAGATAGAAGCTTCTCAGTCTTAAAATGCTTTCTACATTGGTTCCAGATTCTAAGTGAGTGGAGCACAATTGGGTTATTTGTATATTGCCGATAATGTGTGCTTATTGGAGCACAGAGCAAGGAATACAAAGAAGTACTGCAGGATTTTACTTTTATTGCGGTCCAAGCCTGTGTATGTTCTTCTATTTGTGTCCAGGTTCTTATCGCCTGTATATTTGCTGCCCAGTAATAAAACTGGAAGTTAGGTAGAGCCATGCCGCCTTCTGCCTTTTGTCTTTGTAGGGTCACTCTTTTGATGCGTGGATGTTTTGAATTCCAAATAAATGAGGTTATTGTTGAATCTAATTGCCTAAAGAATGATTTATTAATGTATATTGGAATGTTTTGAAATAAAAAAGAAGCTTAGGAAGAATATTCATCTTTATAGTGTTAATTCTTCCAGCTAGTGTGAGATGAAGGGTTGACCATCTATGCAAGTCTTGTTTTATTTTTTCCATGCAGATGGTGAAATTTTGTTGATATAGGGTTTTATGTTTACTTGTAATGTTTAACCAGATTGTTTAACGGAATTTTGGAAAGTGAGAGGATGCCTGAGTAGTCGAGAAGAAGTGTACTGGTGCCGATATTTAAGAATAAGGGAGATGTGAAGGACTGTAGTATAGGGGAATAAAATTGCTGAGCCACAGCATGAAGTTATGGGAAAGAGTAGTGAAAGCTTGGTTAAGAAGTGAGGTGATGATTAGTGAGCAGCAGTATGGTTTCATGCCAAGAAAGAGCACCACAGATGTGATGTTTGCTCTGAGGATGTTGATGGAGAAGTATAGAGAAGGCCAGAAGGAGTTGCATTGCATCTTTGTGGACCTGGAGAAAGCATGCGACAGGGTGCCTTGAGAGGAGTTATGGTATTGTATGAGGAAATCGGGAGTGGCAGAGAAGTATGTAAGAGTTGTACAGGATATGCTTGTACGAGGGAAGTGTGACCATGGTGAGGTCTGTAGTAGGAGTGACAGATGCATTCAAGGTGGAGGTGGGCTCACATCAGGGATCAGCTCTGAGCCCTTTCTTATTTAAAATGGTGATTGACAGGTTGACAGACAAGATTAGACAGGAGTCCCTGTGGACTATGATGTTTGCTGATGACATTGTGATCTGTATCAACAGTAGGGAGACAGATTGAGGAGACCCTGGAGAGGAGAGGATATATTCTCGAGAGGAGAGGATTGAAGGTCAGTAGGAACAAGACAGAATATATGTGTACAAGTGAGAGGGAGGTCAGTGGAATGGTGAGGATGCAAGGAGTAGAGTTGGCAAAGGTGGATGAGTTTAAATACTTGGGATCAACAGTACAGAGTAATGGGGACTGTGGAAGAGAGGTGAAACAGAGAGTGCAGGCAGGGTGGAATGGGTGGAGAAGAGTGTCAGGAGTGATTTGTGACAGACGGATATCAGCAAGAGTGAAAGGGAAGGTCTACAGGACGGTAGTGAGACCAGCTATGTTATATGGGTTGGAGACGGTGGCACTGACCAGAAAGTAGGAGACATAGCTGGAGGTAACACAATTAAAGATGCTAAGAATTGCATTGGGTGTGACAAGGAATGGATAGGATTAGAAATGAGTACATTAGAGGATCGGCTCAAGTTGGACGGTTCGGAGACAAAGTCAGAGAGGTGAGATTACATTGGTTTGGACATGTGCAGAGGAGAGATGCTGTTATATTGGGAGAAGGGTGCTAAGGATAGAGATGCCAGGCAAGAGGAAAAGAGGAAGGCCTAAGAGATTGTAATGAGAGAGGACATGCAGGTGATGGGTGTAACAGAACAAGATGCAGAGGACAGAAAGGTATGGAAGAAGGTGATCCGCTGTGACGCCCCCTAACAAGAACAGCCAAAAGAAGAAGAAGAAAATATTTCTTCATACAGGGAACACCAAGATATTGAACATGGAAGAGTTTTAGCAAGTGTTGTAGTAGACAGAAGTATTTTGGGGTTTCAAGTCTCTGAAAATCTACAAAGCAGTGACACAATTCATTACTGACAGAAATTATAAAGAGGAAGAGTCTAAATGAGAAAAGATTATTATTTCCACTTCAGTTTGCTTAACCAGCTAATGTGTAGACCAAATACACTGTTGTTTGCTTGCTTCTTTTCTAGTATTAATACTAGGACCCACACCTTAATTACGTTTTGTTGTGAGAAGTGACCCTCAATAAGCTTTATTTTGGGCAGGGACCTGGTTGACCATGTAAATGTGTTGACGTACTATACTGCTGCATCCTAGTTTGTTATTCTGTAGAGTAGAGTCTCCTAAGCAGGGGTCAAATCTCCAGCTGTCTGAGAATGTTTCCTTTATCATATCAGGGACCTGAACTATCAGCACAAAGTAGTAATTTAGGTTAGTCTAGCTCACATTCAGTGATGTCTTCCTCAGAAACGTTTTCACCTTTACCACAGACACCTGACACTGTAGCCACAACAGAAAGATGGTAAAATCTACCATGACTACTGTATGCATAACCAAAAGCAAGGACATTGACAGGACATGTGCCATCTCCCATTTGTGAGGTTGAATTTTACTGTTTGACCACTGCTTATCTGTGCATAATGAACTTTAACATTTACCCACAAGCTTCTATGCATAACAATAAAGGTACAACCAGTGTCAATGACTGCTTTTCCTTTGACAATACTAGTAAGGACACAACTAAGAGAGGAAATGCTGACGGAACCATGGAAACGTCAACTCATTTGCTATCACTGGGCTTTCCACAAGGTATTGGGATAGGTATCTGGTGGGACCCTTTCTCTGTCGGACTTGCTATCCTCAATAGCGGCCCAATCTTTTTCAACACAGGAGCCTGTCCTGACTAACTTTTCCATTAATGTAAGCAGTCTTTAGGGTAGCAGCAGATGACACGTCATTTAATTTTTCAGGTTTATTGAAGAATCTGAATTAACCTGATGTAGCTGTGTTTTTGGTACTCCCTTCAATTGGCTAGCACCTAGATAGTGTTTTGGTGAGTTTCTGTCTTTTTCCCATTTATGGTAAATGAAGCCTAAGATCCTATTGACATTAAAATTGAACAAATGGATTAAAGAAATGGGTAGACAGATTAAACTAACATTAAAGTTCAGTTTTTATGGAAGAAAATGTTCCTGCAGGTCAGCAAATCAACTGTTACCCAAGCCTACTCTTGCATTTCTCAGTACATGTTTTAGTCTTATTTTAATCTTAATTCATGTTTCAAACAGAAAGATGCAGTATTTGTGCTTTCATTTTCATCCATTAATTATTCTTGCAAAAGAGTGGGTCCTGTAGGAAACATTTAGGGACCCCAAGCACTGAACAGAACTACAGTAATCCCTCGCTATATCGCGCTTTGACTTTCGCGGTTTCACTCTATCGCGGATTTTAAATGTAAGCACATCTAAATATATATCACGGATTTTTCGCTGATTCGCTTTCTGGACAATGGGTCTTTTAATTTAGGTTACATGCTTCCTCAGTTTGATTGCCCAGTTGATTTCATACAAGGGACGCTATTGGCGGATGGCTTAGAAGCTACCCAATCAGAGCATGTATTACATATTAACTAAAACTCCTCAATGCTAAAAGATATAAACCCCAGAATTAGAAGTGTCTAACCGTTATCATGTCCTGGCGGAGCTGGACGGTGACTCTGATAATTCTGAGGTGGTAGGCAGGGTTGAGGAGCCCCAACGGGCCACCTCAAAACCAGTTCCCAAAAAGAGAGAGGTAGTGATAGTTGGGGACTCAATCATTAGGGGGATTGAAGCGCAGGTGTGCTCCAGAGAGAGAGAGTCTCGTACGGTGTGTTGCCTTCCGGGAGCACAGGTGGGAGACCTCCCTGGAAGGGTGGATAGGCTCTTGGCCAGAGCGGGTGGATCCAGTTGTCATTGTCCACGTTGGAACAAATGACATACATAAGGGTAGTCTGTCAGTTCTGCGATCCAAATTCAAAGAGTTAGGTACCAAGCTGAGGAGCAGAACTGACAAGGTAGTCTTCTCCGAAGTTCTGCCTGTGCCACGCGCCAGTCCAGGTAAGATTGAGGAGATTAGAAGGCTTAACGCGTGGCTCAAATCTTGGTGCAGGGTAGAAGGGTATAGGTTTATGGGGCATTGGGACTCCTTTTGGAACAGATGGGACCTGTTCGCCATGACGGGTTACATCTGAACCGGAGGGGCACCAATGTATTGGGGAGGCGTATGTGTAGGCTAGTCGAGGATTGTTTAAACTAGGGAATGGGGGCAGGGAGTTTAGGACAGGCCAGATTAAGATCTATACATGGAAGAACAAACAATGGTGTAGAAATAAAAATGCATAGTAATGTAAATTTTAAGCAAACACGTAAAGATAGAAGGATTAACACATTAAAAATAGCTTGCCTTAATGCTAGAAGTATCAAAAATAAGGTAAGTGAGTTGGAGTTGTATGTAGCAGAGCACAATTATGATATTATAGCAATAACGGAAACCTGGCTAAATAACAAAGATGGGGATGAGTGTAACATAGAGGGATACACATTTTTTAGGAAGGATAGACAGAACAGAAAAGGAGGTGGGGTTGCTGTTTATGCCAAACAGGAATTAAATGTAAGTCATCTTCAGTTGGATGATGAGCCCCATCTTAGTGAGGACATGTGGCTTCGCCTGGAAAATATTAGGGAAAAGGTCTCATTTTAGGAGTGTGTTATAGACCACCCAATTCAGACAGTAATTTCAACACACATCTTTTAGTAATATCAAAAGGCAAGTTTACAGGGGATATTATAGTCATGGGGACTTTAATTATCCAAATATTAACTGGGATAACCTTACAGATGGAGGAGCACAAGAGCAGGAGTTTTAGAAGTAATCAGCGACTGTTTTTAACACAGCATGTTAAAGCACCAACAAGGGGTGAAGCCTATCTGGATTTAGTATTCTGTAATAATCAGGATAGAATTGAGGGTGTAGAGGTGATTGAACCACTAGGGTCAAGTGACCATAATGTAATACAATTCTCAGTATTTTGTAAGAGTACAGATGCAAAGACTAAAATTGTTAAGTTGAACTTTAGTAGGGCTAATTTTGAGCAGATGCGACAAAGTCTAAGTAGGATAGACTGGGATAAGCTTTTAAATGTGGAGACAGTCGAGGAGCAGTGGAACAGGTTTAAAAATGTTTTACATGTAATGCAGGACAGATACATACCTAAATTTGGAAGTAATAGGAAACTAAAAAATCTCCACGATGGATTAATAAAGATTTAAAAAGAAGTTGCAAAGGAAAAACTGCTGTATAAGGCATATAAGACTAATGACTGCAAAGAGAACCGTAGCGTATGAGAAAATGAGGGCAACCATTAAGAAGGATATCAGAGAGGCTAAAAGACAGTTGGAGAGGAATATAGCAGATAAGGAAAGAAGACCCCAAGAGATTCTTTCAGTATTTTAGTAGTAAAAGAACAGTTAAGGAGGAGGTCAAGTTCATCAGGAATAGTAAAGGGAATTAAAAGATACAGACAATGAAATAGCAGATGCCCTAAACTTACATTTTTCTGAGGTGTTTACAAGTGAGCAAGTGGATAACCTGCCAGAGGTAAACACAACTACTAAGGAGGTACTGAGGGATTTGGAAATTGTAGAGGGAGAAGTGCTGCTCAGATTAAATAAGATGAAATCAAACAAATCACCAGGCCCAGATAATATTTATCCTCGTGTTCTTAAGGAGGCTAGTGAGTACATATATAAACCCTTGACACATATTTTTAGGAAGTCACTGTGCACTGGAGAGATTCCAAAGGACTGGAAAATGGCAAATATCATCCCATTATATAAAAAGGGTGACAGGGCAGATCCAAGCAACTATAGGCCAGTAAGCTTAACAAGCATCACAGGAAAATTAATGGAAGGAATTATTAAGGATAAGATTGAGCAACACATGACAAGGACAGGAGTTATTCTGAACAGTCAGCATGGGTTCAGAAGGGGAGGTCGTGTTTTACTAACATGTTGGAATTCTATGAGGAGGCAACAAAAGGATACGATCAAAGTGGAGCTTATGATATTATTTATCTGGACTTTCAGAAAGCATTTGATAAGGTGCCACATGAGAGGTTGGGCATCAAGTTAAAAGAAGTGGGAATTCAGGGTGATGTTTTTAGATGGGTGCAGAATTGGCTCAGACACAGGAAGCAGAGGGTGATGGTGCGAGGAACCTCATCAGAACTGGCGATGTTAAGAGTGGTGTTCCACAGGGGTCAGTGCTAGGGCCGCTGCTATTTTTAATATATATAAATGATTTAGATAGGAATATAAGTAACAAGCTGGTTAAGTTTGCAGATGATACCAAGATAGGTGGATTAGCAGATAATTTGGAATCCGTTATATCATTACAGAAGGACTTGGATAGCATACAGGCTTGGGCAGATTTGTGGCAGATGAAATTTAATGTCAGTAAATGTAAAGTATTACACATAGGAAGTAAAAATATTAGGTTTGAATACACAATGGGCGGTCGAAAAATCGAGAGTACACCTTATGAGAAGGATTTAGGAGTCATAGTGGACTCCAAGCTATCAACTTCCAAACAGTGTTCAGAAGCCATTAAGAAGGCTAACAGAATGTTAGGTTATATAGCACGATCTGTGGAGTACAAGTCCAAGGAGGTTATGCTCAACCTTTATAATGCACTGGTGAGGCCTCATCTTGAGTACTGTGTGCAGTTTTGGTCTCCAGGCTACAAAAGGACATAGCAGCACTAGAAAAGGTCCAGAGAAGAGCGACTAGGCTGATTCCAGGTCTACAGGGGTTGAATTATGAGGAAAGATTAAAAGAGCTGAGCCTTTACAGTTTAAGCAAAAGAAGATTAAGAGGTGACATGATTGAAGTGTTTAAAATTATGAAGGGAATTAGTACAGTGGATCGAGACTTGTATTTTAAAATGAGCTCATCAAGAACACGGGGACACAGTTGGAAACTTGTTAAGGGTAAATTTCGCACAAACATTAGGAAGTTTTTTTTACACAAAGAACGATAGACACTTGGAATAAGTTACCAAGTAGTGTGGTAGACAGTAAGACGTTAGGGACTTTCAAAACTCGACTTGATGTTTTCTTGGAGGAAGCAAGTGGATAGGACTGGCGAGCTTTGTTGGGCTGAATGGCCTGTTCTCGTCTAGATTGTTCTAATTCTAATTCTAATTCTAATATGCTTCCCGCGTGGCGCTTGTTTTGTTTGCTTCTCTCTGTCTCTCATTCTCTCTGCCTGACGGAGGGGGTGTTAGCAGAGGGGGCTGTTTACACAGCGGCTGTTTGCCTAGAAGATAGGACGCTCCTCTACAAAATGCCGCTTTATCGCAGTGCTTCTGTATACTTAAAAGCAGGTATTGATTTTTTGATTGTTTGCTTTTCTTAGCGAGCGCTCTCTCTGACATTATCTGCTCTTCACGGTGCTCCTTTGAAGATAAGATATGTTTGCATTCTTTTAATTGTGAGAAAGAACTGCAATCTCTGTCTTGTAATGAAGCACAGTTTAAACGTTTGACTAAAGGGTATTATTTCATGTCTAGAGGGCTCTAATAATGTTAACAGTGTGGGAGAGTTTATAAGGGCTTAAAATATACAAAAATAACCATACAAACATATGGTTTCTACTTCGCGGATTTTCACCTATCGCGGGGGGGTCTGGAACGCAACCCCCGCGATCGAGGAGGGATTACTGTACACAGCAACAGTCCTGTGTATAAGTAACCATTTTTATTTGACAAAAATACCTTCAAACAGGCTTCTTCCACAAGCCATGATATAATTCTATTTTCCTTTTTTCCTCTACTCCTCCCTAGGAAATTGTTGTTCCAACTGCAGGTCTCCTGGGTGAATAGAGCAGTTTCTTATATGCCTGAAATTAGAGTACTTCTGGTGCCAGAACATTGGGTCAGGTGGAATCATTTTAATTTGAAGTCCTTTTTCAACAACTCCTACTGGCAGTGCCGAAGGAGCACAGTAGGGTGCCAAATAGTACTACAGCTGTCATGCAGCACTGTGGGTGAACATATTGGTGATCCAATAACAAAAATGTATTTATATTGCATGTTTTCATACAAATGATGTAGCTCAAAGTGCTTTACAAGATGAAGAAAGAAAAGTTTATAAATATATATATATATATACAGTATCTATACTAATAAAAGGCAAAGCCCTCACTCCCTCACTCACTCACTCACTCACTCACTGACTCATCACTAATTCTCCAACTTCCCGTGTGGGTGGAAGGCTGAAATTTGGCAGGTTCATTCCTTACAGCTTCCTTACAAAAGTTGGGCAGGTTTTATATCGAAATTCTACGCGTAATGGTCATAACTGGAAGCAGTTTTTCTCCATTTACTGTAATGGAGATGAGCTTCAACGCCGTGGGGGCGGAGTTTCGTGTGACATCATCACGCCTCCCACGTAATCACGCAGTACATAGAAAACCAGGAAGAGCTCAAAAAAGCGCTTAAGAAAACATGCATTATATAATTGAGAAGGCAGCGAAACAATAAGAAGCGAAGCGAAAGTGACATATACAACCATATTCATGAGTTCTGCTACTTCGGAAACAAAGCACGATGTAAACCTACACTTTAAATTAAGTTCATAGACAGGCTGCGCTGGCGTTTGTAATTTAGTGCCTGCCCATATAAGGCCGTCCGTCAGCGGCAATCCAATAGCAAACTGCCACGGGTAAATATTCACGGGTGAAGGACTGTGCTTATGGAGAGGAAGATGAGATGGTCAGGGTGGTGTTTGACACAAACTCAGCGAAACTGCGAGAGAAGGTTTTAAGTGCCAGGACTAAAGTAACATTAAATACAGCCACGGACATAGCACGAGATGGCACCAGCACAGCTGGGAACCTTCGATGCATGTACACCGAGCGGCTCACGTGAACTGACGCAGTGCACAGATAAAAGGCAACAGTTCCAAAGAGCGCTGAACAAAACCGAATTACACAATTGAAAAGGCAGCAAAAATATGAAGCGCCTGATAAGCATATTCATAAATCCAGCTACTGCGGAAACAAAGCACACGGTGGAAAAGTCAATGTCCCGCTAAAGGAAGACAGTGTAAAAACCCGTGCATGCAGTGTGTCAGGTCTCAGATAAAGAAGAAGACGAGCTGTTTATTGATGCAGTAAGAAACGAATCGATGAATGAAACCTGTCATCTTTACAACGATTGACAAACACGGAATGTAACTTGAACACAACACATCCTACAAATACGAACCTGATTGAAAGAAATAATGATAATCAAATCCTGGATGACAGCAACACTCAGTAACACTCACAAAACAAATACTGTATATTGACAGTCATGTTACGCTATTTTTAAAATGTTCCCTTTTCTTTTCTACCTTTTTTAACACACTACTTCTCCGCTGCGATACGCGGGTATATATATATATGTATATATATATATATCCCGCTCTACATACTCGAATAATGGATACTTTATTCGCCATCAATGATTGTTTTGGTAAAGCCATACTCAGTGTATTCATTAGATGAACGGTAAAAAAGTAAGAGCGAGGGAGGATGACTCATTGAGGCATGCAGGCTGTAGTGCGTCAACTCTATCTGAATTGCGCGATCACATTTGAAAAAACATATCTTTTCAAGTTCTATTTAGTCCATATGTGTCAAACTCAAGGGCGGGCCACATCCGCCCGGCGTGTAATTATATCCGCCCGAGATCATTTTATATACTGTATTATTGTTATTAAAGCCCGGGTATATGAAGCGCTGGTAACACAATAAACTACAGATCCCAAAATGCAACGCTTCAGCTGCCTTGCCGAACACTTACCGCGTTAATCAAGTCTAGCTTATGATGCTGCAAGTTATTGAGAAGCTAGCCCACATGATGCCAAAGAGAAAAGTTGATTCTGAAAATAGAGCCTTTAAAAACCAATGGGAGGCTGAGTATATGTTTACTGACATTGCCGGTAAACCCGTGTGTCTCATTTGTGGAGCTAAAGTGGCTGTAATTACAGAATTTAATCTAAGACGGCACTATGAGACAAAACATCAGGATAACCTGAAAGACCAGAATGCAATGCAGAAGATACAGAAAGCAGAAAAGTTAAAGAAGAATCTGACACTTCAGCAGACGATTTTACCCGTGCAAAATCACAAACTGATTTCAAGTGAAGCTGTTTTTATGGGAGACACAAATGCACAAGTGCAACTTGCCCCACTTTCCCTGTTGCAAAGTAATGTTGAACCAAGTTGGCACAACGGTGTTCCCAAATACGCACTTTGCTGATAAACTGAGCACACTGCGCACTGAGTTCGCACGGCGCTTTGGTGACTTTGAAGAACAAAAAAAGAATTTTGAGTTGTTTCGCAACCCATTTGCCGTCGATGTGGAAACTGCACATGTGCAGATTCAGATGGAGGTGATTGAGCTGCAGTGTAATGGCACACTGAAGGCAAAGTACGATACTGCAGGGCCCGCACAGTTTATTCATTCCATTCCCACAGAAATGCTCCAGCTCCGTCTACATGCGGCTCGAACCTTGTGCATGTTTGGTAGCACATATCTGTGTGAGAAGCTCTTCTCAGTGATGAAGACTAACAAAATAGCACACAGGAGTCGCCTCACTGATGAGCACCTGCAGTCCATCCTGAGAATCCCTACAACACAGAACCTCACACCAAACATAAACGAACTTGTTGCCAAAAAAAGATGCCAGGTGTCCAGCTCTGATAAAATGACATATAAGCAAAGACAACTGAATGATTTGATTTGTTACTGCTGAAAAGAACAAATTTTATTTATATTTCCAGGTTTTGTTATGCAGCATGTTCATATTTGAATTTGTATAATTTTGACAGGATATATTTTTATGGAGAGCAAAATCTTTTGGGATATTTAAAATTTAAGTTTATTTTTTATATAAAATTACATAAGAGTAAAGAAATTTGAATGTTCTTTTAACATTTACTTTATTTCTAACTTGTATAATTTAGACAGGATATATTTTTATGGAGAGCAAAATATTTTATTTAAGGTTTGAGTTGATTTATTCCGGAATAATATTCCTGTCTGTTTTTATTCATATTTATGTTCAAAAAAGTTAAGTTTTATAAGTTTTCAATAAATGTTTATCCTGTTCGGCCCGCGACCTAAAGTGTGTTTTGGATTTTGGCCCCCTGTGCAATTGAGTTTGACACCCCTGATTTAGTCGACACAATTATCTTTGGTTGGAACGTAAGGCGAATTTACTCTTTACATTTGTATGGTGAAGAAAAATTTATGAAATGATGCCCACATTTAACTTCCATTCCTACCAAAGATATTTCTGTCGACTAACTAAAAATTCCTTCTATTTAAAATTTAAATAGAACTTGAACAGAAACGATAGTTAATAATATCCACGCAGACTTGCACGTAAGAGCAGGAGTCATCCGTTTTAACAAACAGTGTATTGCACTGATATGAAATAGCCTGTCCATTTAATTATTTAGGAATGGATAAATAAATTAAGATTTTGTACAAATAATGTTTTTCATTTTTCTTCCTTGATGGATTCTGCCACCCCCAGCAACAGTCGCTCGCACCCCAAAGAGTGTACATATATATATATATATATGTTTGTGTGTGTATTTGTATATATGTAGATATGTATGTATATGTATATATATGTTTATATATGTGTGTGTATGTATATGTATGTGTGTATATGTAGATATGTATATATATGTGAATGTATGTGTATATATGTATATATATATATATGTATGTATATGTGTGTGTGTATATATATGTGTATACAGTGGAACCTCGGTTCACGAACATCTCAGTTTATGTACAACTCGGTTCATGACCAAAAAGCTCGCCAAACTTTTGCCTCGGTTCACAACCACACACTTGGTATACGAACAAGCCAGTTTCCCTTGCCTGCATGAGCTGAGCTGAGAGAGAGAGAGAGAGAGAGCAAGAGCGAGCGAGCACGTGCCTGTTGGGGAGGGGGAGGAGGAGATTGCTGCACGTGTTGGCTTGCACTTACTGGCTGCAGATAGGCAGGCAAACCATCCCCCCAGTTCCATGTGCCTGCAGGGGAGGGGGAGGAGGAGATTGCTGCACGTGTTTGCCTGCCTATCTGCAGGCTGTACATGCAAGCGCACCATCCCTCCACAGGCAGGCTGAGAGAGAGAGAGAGAGAGAAAGTGAAAGCGTGGCTGCAAGAGCTCTGTTCATTGTTCTCCTTCCATTGGGGCTTCTAAGCAAGTGAAGAGTGGTGAGAAGAAAGTTTTGAAGAAAAATGAAATTGAAGTAAAGAAAGAAATTACAAGAGGTGGAAAAACTGTTTACCAGTTTACTCATTTACCAATCTGAGAACCCTCGTGCTTTCAAGCAGCACAATGTAAACAAAGCCAGACTGCCAGTAATGTGGGGGGCAAACACTAAGGGTTGGGTCACAAGAACTTTGTTTTTGGAATGGCTGCATGAGGCTTTCACTCCCACCAGCTAAAAGCACCAGAAACCCAGGAAATCACAAGAGAGAAAACACCTGAAGGAAAACACTTCATGCCAGAACTCGACTTATGCAAGGTTAGTTTTCTTGGTGGTTTTTGTATTACGGATTTTTCAAAAGTTTTTCAGTTCATAACGCGATTTGCTGCAATGTTACTTTTCTCTTTTTTCAAATGTTTGCTTTTTTCCCTGTGCTTAAAACTCATGAAAGTGTTTACAGATGGAGTTTTTCATAGCGCAATTAGGTGTAATGTTACTTTTCTCTTTTTTCAAATGTTCCTTTTTTCTTAAAACTCATTTTATAAAAAGTGTTTACAGCGATTGGAATATAAGGCTAAAATAGAGTGATCTTGTTACAGTACTTTTTTGGTTGCTTGTGAGTTGGTTTTTGCATGCACTTCGGATTTGTTCTAATGTTTCTTTTTTTCTGCTGTGCTTAAAACTCATTTTAAAAAAAATGCTGCGCTAGCACGTTCTACAGAGAGATTAGAGAGTGCAAGCAAGCGCAGAGAGAGAGAGCGCGGGCAGCTGACAGGGAAGGGATGGGGGGAGGATAGGGGGTGGGTGGTGTGTGTGTGTGTTAAAGAGCGCGTGAGCCAGCCTGCTCCTGTAGCTGAGGGAGGGAGGGAGGGGCTTTGGTGGTGTGTGTGCTACAGAGAGAGAGAGGGAGAGAGCGCGAGCGAGCCAGCTCGTGTAACTGAGCAGGGAGCCTGGGTGTTTTGTGTTAGTGTTATTCAATGTTTTTACATTAGTTTACTATTACACTGTGCATTCTATAGTGTAATTAACTATATTTGTGCTTAATCTTTACATAGATTTACATATTTACATTTAGTTTGTACGGTCTGGAACGGATTAATTGTATTTACATACAATCCTATGGGTGAAACTGCTTCGGTTCACGACCAACTTGGTTTACGACCAAAGTTCTGGAACGAATTATGGTCATGAACCGAGGTTCCACTGTATATGTATGGATATGTATATATTTATATGTTTTTACTGTATGTGTGTGTATATATATATATATATATATTTATATATATATATATTTATATATATATATATATATATATATATATATACTGTATATATATATATATATGACAGCAACAGTCATCACTCACAACAGTGACAAAACAATTACATTAACAATCATGTTACCTTATTTTCAAAATGTTTCCTTTTCTTTTTCATTACTTTTAACACACTACTTCTCCGCTGCGAAGCGCGGGTATTTTGCTAGTAGTAACAATAAGAGCAGCTCACTACTCAAAATATTTAATTTGGGATGTGGGAAGGCTCAAACTGGCGACCTTTTGAATAGGAGTCAAAAGTTGTTACTGCATTACTACCAAAGAAGTCACAACAACAAGCCACACTAACCCGATTTCTTTTTCTTTGGTTATAGTCTTGAATAAAAGCGCACTTGTTCTGTTATATTTGTACCTTTTGTGAAAGTGCTTATTTGAAATTTGGACTTCAGTCTGGGTGGTGCAGTGGTAGCACTGCTGCCTCGCAGTTAGGAGACCCGGGTTCGCTTCCCGGGTCCTTCCTGCGTGGAGTTTGCATGTTATCCCTGTGTCTGCGTGGGTTTCCTCCCACAGTCTAAAGACATGCCAGTTAGGTGGATTGGCGATTCTAAATTGGCCCTAGTATGTGTGTGTCCTGTGGTGGGTTGGCACCCTGCCCAGGACTGGTTCCTGCCTTGTGCCATGTTGGCTGGGATTGGCTCCAGCAGACCCCCGTGACCCTGTGTTCAGATTCAGTGGGTTGGAAAATGGATGGATGGACTTCAGTCTTCACACATTATACACTTCATGTTAAAATTTTGTCCTTTGTCTTTTAGGTATGTGTTTCCTGTCATCCTACATAGATCATTGTAGACATGGACCACACATGAAACACATGTGTTAAAAATTACGAAATATTTTTTAGCCTATACAACTCTAGGTACCTGACTCCCAGATAAACAAGGCTTGAGCTGGGAGAGGTTTTTGTACTTTCTGCGGTGGCGGGAGGATGGGATAGTAGGCTGCTTGCTCCTTGGGCTTACATTTGCAAGACAAAAGGCGCTGATGGAAAGGTGCAAGGGGATTTAAGATGGGCCAGATTTACAAGTTTTTTCGTAAGCTTTGGTAATTGTAGTGTTGATATAAAGCCACTTAGCGATTTGTATCTTTTTTCTCTGTTTTAGTTTCACCCTTTTACTTCCAATAAACCTGTGGATAAAGAAATAACTGACTATAGAGTTTTGGATAAAGAAAGGTGTTTATCTGCCTGTCAAAGCACATAGTCTGTGGAGGGCAGGACACAGTATATTGGTAGTGCTCTTGTCCCCTGAGCAGTGGAGGAGGCGAGAGGAGGAGAGGCCACTGGAGTGAGCTGAAGTATAGAGGCTCAAGAACAGTAGCATCCAGAAATGGTCAAGGCTCCCTTGCAACTGAGGTAACTTTAAGAACTGTTCGGATCTATGCAGTGGATCGTGAATGAGCAGGATGCAGCAGCACCCATCAAAGGACACGGCACCCAGTGTCAAGAGAGATCGTTAAGTTTGGATCCACTTGAGGGAACAAGGATGTGGCAGGCTGTGACAGAGATGCCTGTCGGGGTCCTGACAAGGACTAAATGAGCAGAGAAGAGAAAAGAAAGGATTTTACCATTCCACCATTTGTTTTTTTAAAAAATGTATTTATTGGAACTAATTATTTGATTATTTTATATATTTTCATCCTAGAAACATTGGTTTTATGACATTTTATTTTTTAATTTACTTTTAGAAATGACTTGGTCATTAAAGTTTTTTGCGCAAATTTTTCACTTTAAATTTTTTTTTAATAAACTCTGCTAGTATTTTAAATTCTCACTTGTGTGCCTCATTAGCCCTGATCCAACTGTGGTTATGGCTTCTGATGTCCCTGGATAAAGGAAGTGTCAAAGATGTGTGTCTGGGGTGTCACAGTATTCCTTAATGATAAAAATGCTTTTAAAACATAACATATCTGCAGAGATTTTACTTACATAATAACGTTTTTTTTTATTTTTTTATAAATGACTAACTTAAGTAACAAATATAAGAGTTAAAGCAATAAAGTGAACATTATAGTTCCTACATATACATTATGAGAATTTCAACTGTAATTTTTAATAAAGCAATAATCTTTTTTTATAAATACAAAAAGAAGACACATTCTTCAGTGGCATATTTTCCATAATTTATGCAAATACCTATCTAAATGTTTTATAAATATGAATGGCCAAACAGTTTTTGATCTACTGAATTTCAGATTGGTCCTCCTTGCGTGGAGTTTGCATGTACTCCCCGTGTCTGCGTGCATTTCCACTGGGTGCTCCGGTTTCCTCCCACAGTCCAAAGACATGCAGGTTAGGTGCATTGGCAATCCTAAATTGTCCCTAGTGTGTGCTTGGTGTGTGGGTGTGTGTTTGTGTGTGTGCCCTGCCCAGGGTTTGTTTCCTGCCTTGTGCCCTGTGTTGGCTGGGATTGGCTCCAGCAGACTCCCGTGACCCTGTAATTAGGATATAGCGGGTTGGATAATGGATGGATGGATTAATTTTAGATTTCCAATAAGTACAAATAAGATTTCAGATCAGCAATGTCAACCAAAGCATCTCAATAGAAAAAAAAATTATATCTTCAACCACATACAAATAATTCTAGTATTAACATTATATGGAAAACAAGAAAAAGATTGTTATGGCCTATAGAATATAAACAGAAAACAGAAGGCCCCCGTACCAAGTAGCAAGACTCAACATCAAACATCTTAAATCATTGAAGCAAGGGAATGGTGACTGTGAGTTTAATTGTGGTTGTAAACATTTGGCCCCAGGGTTTTCTATTTTTCTCTAGAGGAAAACGAATAAGGCTGAGTAATAAACCATGACCTCTGAAGGATGCTTATTATTTAAATGTATGTACACTGTAAACCAGAAAATATGTGAGACCAGGCAATGCATAATAAATTTCTAAAAATGATTTTAATTTTAATTGAACAAATAAGCAATCAATGTTGAAAGAGTCACATATATTTCCAAGCACTGTACTAACAGACTATTTTATATTCCTCATTTAAGTTGCTTTACATGGTTCTTACTAGTCCCCAGTGTCAAATTGATGCAGTAACAGGGTAATATTGAGGTTGTAAATTCAATAAAGATTTCTATTCAGCCTTGGTAGCATCTCAAGAAACTATCTAAAGACAACACATTCAATAAACTGTACTGTATAATGTCCAGTTAGAGAGAAACTAGTTCATCGAGCGTAAGTGCTGAATAGTAATTATCTGAAAAAGCAATACTAATTTTTTGGAGATCTTTTCTCACTTAATTTGTTTCTAAAAATATACTTAGTAAATTACAGAAATACTTCAAATTGTAACTATCCATCTATTATCTCACCTGATTAATCAAGCTGAGGATTGCAGTGTGCTTCAAATTAAAAAAACATTTTTAATCCCTTCCTTGCTATGTCTATTGAACATTATTTAATTTGTCAGCACAATTATTGATTTTATTGCAGTTGAAATTAAATAGGAGAAATGATGTTTATTTTTTGTAAAATAAAATAAAAATTTGTAAAATATAGTAAAATCTGTGATCCAAATTGAGTAACACTGTTACACTGCTGTTTCTCAGGTCAGGGGATTTGAGTTTAAATCCCAGTGCAGTTCTTGTCTATTGGGAGTTTGCAATGTTTCATCGTGTGCATGTGAGGTTTCTTCATGTACTCCCGTTTCCTTCTAAATTTGGGTTTATTTGAGGACTTTACACCTTGCACCAGCATGTGTTTAGAGTATGGACTTTATTTAATCAGATTACATTTGACCCAGCATGAAAATACATCTCCTGTGCCCATATCTTGTCTAGTTAGATACATAATGTCACCTTTCCAGTATGTCTGTATGGTTACTGAATGAGGACAGAAAGCGCAATTGCATTTACATGTGTGTTAATCGTAGTTGATTTCTGGCAACTTAAAAAGAGTGATCCAAATACTATTTTACACTACAATGTTATTTACATCTAGTTATTAATGTGGTCAAGTGCTATCTGATCATGATTGAATTGCCAAAAACAAACATTAATGGCAGATGTAAATAAGGTCTTTGATTAATTGGCAACTATTGATTGTTCTGGTGTGAGAGAGTGAGAGTGCAATCTTGAATGAACAGTTCATTTAATCCAAAGCAGATGTTGCTTGAACAGGTTCTGATCCCTACAACCCTCGCCTGAAACCTAGTTCTTTTTTTGTTTCAAATTACATGGATTTAGCCATATCTAGTACTGTCTGTTGTTGCTTCACTTCTCTAGGATGCTGTTTTAGTTTTTTTTTGAGTGGAGGTAGAGCTTGAGTAGGGTAAGATATGTATTGGCCCTTTATTGTGAGAGACTGTGTACTTACCGTATCTGTTTAGGTGGACTGACAATGCTAAATTGGCCTCTGTTGTGTGTGTATGTGCCCTTTCCAGGAATTATTAATGCCTTGCGCCTGTTGCTTGCAGGAGTAGACTCCAGCTTCCCTACAACCCTACTCTGGATAAGATTGTTTAGAAAATGGGTGGATGGATGATTGTGTACTTATAATAATTTAGGAACAACAGAGTGATGGATATACTGTAGATGTCTAAATGCTGCATTAGGGATAATTAAACAGCATTTTTACTATATGCACTTAAGTCTCTACACTAAAATACTCAAAGCAGAGTGCTTTGCAGCATTTGCTTGTTATTGTTTTGAAAAAAGTACATTTTTATGGCTGTAGCAATTATATTTCCCTGAACTATTACATTTATACAAGAAAATAAAGGTTTTCAAAAGGCTTTCACATGACTTTATCAAATCTTAGTTTTGTGTAATCTTATGATTGATCTGGTACACTTTACACAAAGGATTAAATTAAAATTCCTTAATATTTTGATATGAACTGTGCAGAGACTGCTCTGCATACTAATACAGTGTTGCTAACTCCATTCCAAGGAGGAAAGTAAATCTCTGCCAGAAAAGCAGTCTAGCATTTTATATTTTTGACACCCTGCAAAATTTACTGGTTTGAGATCAAATTCAGCATATTGTTACATTCTAAAAATAGAACCAGCATTGGTTCAGCAGAATCTTGATGCTAGAAGTCATTGTTGTAGAGCATTTTTAAGGTTGAGATTAGTGGCCATAGGGAATTCAGACACTATGCTGGAGATGAAGTTCCTTCTGAGGGGAGGGGCTCAAAGATTCAGCTGTCTGTGGCTGAACAAATTATCATTTTCAAAGCTTATGTGTAGTAAATCCCTGACTCACCCCAGTTCCACTGTTGACCACCCTAAAAAACATCTACAGGAGAAGGTAAGGCCATCAGTCAGGCTAAAGCAGATGAAGAAACTACATCATCAATGCTAAAGGCAGAGCAGTGAAAGGCCTCCAAACCAAGAAGACCATCCATTTCAATCATACAATGTTATCATGGTGGTGAGCTTGGAGACATTAGTTCTTACTGCTTGAGAAACAAGTAGATTATGGACTGTAGCTAGTACAGAATAACATGGTAGGTTGAACTTCACACCTACCTTTCCGAATATAAAAAGGGAAAATTCTAAATATTTATAAAGTGGCAACACTATGAACTTAGATAAATAGAAGTGAACTATCTATCTATCTCACTATCTGTCTAGCTATCTATCTAGCTATCTTAAAAAAGTTTAATTTAGAATAATAAACCTGACACATACTATAAGAAATCAAGGGTGTGTTTCCTGAAAACATCATAACACTAAGAACATTGTAAACTATGCTGTAAGATTGATTAATTTAAGAGTATTTCTCAAACCCCATTGTAACTAAAGTAGCTCAAAAAATCCTTCATAATCTATGTGCTCCCAGATCTAGCCAATAATAGCTACATGGTTATTAAAAAGGGCCCCTCTTGCACTCGCCATAGCCATGGGCAGTTTTCTGAACATTTAGAATACTACAGTTCATGTTAAATTATATTATTTTCAGGACGACATGCATTAAAACATTTATTGTTTTACATTTTATAGATTCATCGTTAAGTTAATTTAAGTAAATTATACTGTTAATAATTACAGCTTTATAAGTTGATATTTCTATGTTCTTTAAAGATTTTGAAGAATAAATGTTCTATGGTTGCAGCTAGCTTTACTTTCAGAGAGATATTTTATGTGTTGGAATTGATTATGTTGAGAAGCGGGAAGAAAGGAGGAAGAACAGGAACTGGAGTTGATACCTTTAGATAGAGAGGGTAGAGCTGCAATAAAGAAATCTAATCTAGGATAACATCCATTGATTCCTATGTTTGTGTCTTTGAGTACAAGGGGCCTCATGCCTAATGCCTTGCATAGAATTCAGACTAAAACATGGAAATACAGACAAAACTAGAAATGTGCGTAAATTCAGATGCATAAATCTGTGCATAAGCAAAGTTCTGTGCACTTATAAATCCCAATCAATGTGAATTTTAGCTCACATACATGAGCCTACAGCCCCACCCTACTCCTCCCAGAATTTCACCTATTTGAATATGCCAATCATACTAATAGCCCATTTCATTGAGTGTTTTTTTAAAAGACAATAGCAAAAGCATGTGCAGTTCACCACATTTGGAAAACTGTGTATTTTTGTGAATTTCACCTTGATGTTTGCTTGTTCAACCACAGTGTAAGTAATATTATATAAATATTATATATCTGGATGATATGCACATAATATCATCTCAAACATGGCACAACTCAGTGATGACTGAGAAACACATTTTTGGTGAAAAACTTCTGAGGCTAAAAACCGAGGGGACACAGAACTTACAAAGAAATAGTTAGAGCCTAATTCCTAAAAGTCTGCCCAAAGTACAATTTCTAAATATTCGCTCTCTTCTAATTCTTCCATTTGTAATGTCTTCTAACAATGCTAAAGCAGACATGGTAGTTGGAACAGTTTGGACTTTCCATGAACCAATATATTGTTACAGAAAGATTCCAATCAAGTGCCTTAAATTTGTAAACGATATGCAATAATTTTGGTGTATTTTATAAAACCACACAGAAAGAGTAGCTCTAATTTGGTGCTGGATGCCGCCCATTAACTACACCAAACAGAAACGTGCGCATGCATGGTCTGAGGGGCTGATGTAAAAATGTATGTAGCGTTACACCAAGTTTAGTTTTTATACTTTTTGATGTGAGCATGGAAGTGGGTGTACACAATATTTTTGTGCTTAAGTAGTTTATATGTGAGGCCCCAGCTCATGAACCAAGCACACACATTATTAAAATGAAACCAGTGGCTTGTAGATGATATACATTCATACAACCTATTGGAAAGGTTCTCTACATTGGATGTACAGCTGATTTTGTAGTCATTGCAGAACTTTTACAGATTCTATGGCAGAGGTCAGGAAGTATCTGCAGTGTCTTTATTTGAGCCAATTCTACAGCGTAAAAGGGAAAAAAAAACGGCTATACTGTGTTATTGAGTACCCCTTTGCACTTGTCTGTCAACATTTGTAACTTAACTCTCAGAGAATGGCTGAAGATCAAGACAATACAGCATATCAGTAAACTTGCAACATGGTGGAACAGGAGGTTTGGGCATAGCATGGAAAATGTGCTGCTGCTGTCTTTGTAGTAGTAATTTTTTTTGCTTTATATTTCTTTGGATTATTCTGAAGTTATTCCATATATGTTTGAGAAATAAATACACCATGCACTGTCCAAAGAACTGCAGGGATTTTTTAAATATTATGGAATTTATTTACTTAATTTAAGGATACACAAATAATTTACTAATTCCCACAAGGCTGTCAGAGTGAAATTGGTTGTGAGTAAAGCAGGTTGTGATGGTTGTGTCTTCAATATATCCATCCATCCATCCATGCACTTTCTTAACCCACTTATGCAGGACTGGGTCACGGAGAAGCTGGAGCCTATCCCAGCAAACATCAGGCACAAAGCAGAGACAAAACCTTTTTTCTACGTAGCACTATCCGTGTTAGCCAGCAAATTTCCCAAAAGACAATGAGCTGTTCTAGTGCTGTTGGATAATCAGAAGTAATGTGTAAACCAACTAGATAGCTAAATTTGCAGGTGCTACATACTAGGAATAATGGGAACTTTGGGTATTGTGGACCACCCAGGCTGGCACTGCCACCTGAACCCGACAAAGACAAACATGGGACACAAGTTCAAGGCACACACGTTTTATTTTTTCTTTTCCCTTATGGGAAAAGTCTTCCACGTCTCCCACAGACACACCAACACAGCCCAAAGCATAACACATACACAATACCTTCTTTTCTTTTCTGTTTCTCTTCTCCTTCCCACTACTCCAGTCAGGCTTCGTCCTCCTCCTTCCGACTCTGGCTCTCCAAATAGTGGTTGCTGGCTTCTTTTATAAGGCATCCGGAAGTGCTCCAGGTGCTTGATTACTCATTTCCGGCAGCACTTCCAGGTGTGGCAGAAGAACTGCCCATAAGGGCTCAGCAGCTCCTCCTGCAGTATCCCCTGGCGGCGCCTGTGAATTCCAACAGGGCTGCACCACACTCCAACTCCCATGGAGCCCTGCAGGAGTCCGAGGCACTGCTGCAATCCAGGGGGGTTGCCATCTTGTGTCCTGGGGGAGATAACGCTCTGGCCATGCTTGCTGTCCCGGTCCTCCCAGCATGGAGGCTTCCTGGCTGCACGCTACAGTATGAATAATATTTTTTCTCATAGCACAACCCATTAAAATGCTAGCTACAGTCAGATTTAAATTTAATGCTTCGATCTATAATCATGTAGCATTACAAAGTTTTAGAAGGTTTACATGAAAAGCAGTTTACAAATTGAAACAGGCCTAGTGTATGGAGACAACCGTTTACCTCAGAGAAAGTGAGGACCTAAAATTTCAACCACTTAAAACTGAAATAAATCCCAAATAAACTTACAAAATAAATAATAATGGAAAGTCAATTAAAACATATATCAAACCGGAAATCTATCCTTGCAATGCACACTCTGTACACATCACACAGCAGTAGCATGCTAAATTAACTAAACCTGACATCAGACGTGGGTTTTAATTTTATTTACTCATGAATTTTTTTTCAGGTTTATTGTCAATTGTAAGTTCACTGGTGTTGTGGGGTAAATGCAGTGCTATATCATTATTAGTGTAGCACTTCTGTGTCCAGACCTGAGAGCGACACTATACCTGTAGAGGGTCTGTGGCTTAGCAATTGTTGGTCAGGTTTTGAATAAATAAATGAATAGCAGCTCAGTTTCTGTGGGTGTACATGCTTGTGTGGAGCTGGTGGAGCAATCACAATGGTGTACACCTGCACATGAGGGTGTGGTCTGTCTTGATTGCTTCATTGGCCCTGGCAGTTTCCATGTGAGGTGCTGTGCCCACTGAAATATATAAGAGGAAAAAAGCCAAACATAAAAGAGAGATGAAAAAGAAGGAAAATTAGCAATTTGGAAGTTGAATCAGCCAATACAGAGGAATTGAGGCAGATGGCCGTCATTCCATGAGTGGATTGTTTCCCTGTTGAACAGCTAAGGCGAGAATCTCCCTAGGGATCCAGAAGGCACCAGTTTTGGGTGTGAGGAAGATGGGAGAGCCAGTTTGTAGCAGCTGACAGAAGCAGTCATGTTGAAAGCTGGAGGTGGAAGGGACCGTAGCTGCTGATGTCCCCTCTGACTGCAAGACCTGTGAGGGGTGAGCCAAGGAGACAATGGTGGGATATGTGCCGGGCAAAAGGAAAGGAATACACAGAGAGAGAGAGAGAGGGGCAGGAGGATGGATATAGCACAGAGGTCTTGAATTAATAGATTTTATGATGGGAAGCCTGACTTTGTTTTAACTTCAATTTTTAACTTATTTATTTCATTTTGATCTTCAATTTAAACACTGGATTGCTTACTTATTAAATGTTTGGATTTTATTTATTTATTGAGAGAAAAAGCACTGCACTTTCTGACTGTGTTTTTGATTCTTTTTAATAAAAGCACCTGCATTTGTACACCCATTGTTCACTGAGTGTGTCCTCACTGGCTGAGGACCATCCTTTCGTTACATTACAGGTGATTAGGGTTTACAAGGCTCCCAATATTGTTTCAGAACAGCTGAGCCAGTCCGTTTTATCGCAAACTTGGTCCTCAGGTAGCCAAAAACTGTCCAAGGTGGACAGCTGCTAAAGTCCAACCCTGATGCATGGCCATTCGTAAATTTTAAATGTGGACCCTAATCTTGAGTCAGCTCAAGAAGCTGGGGAGAAAAGTGTGTCGCAAGGGTTACCACTAACCCAAGGTGAGTGGAATAAGCTGAAACCATGCACACTGATTGAGCTTAAAGGGAAGCGTGTAGTGGGGCTACATAATAATAGTTTTTTTTTTGTGTCTGTGCTGAGTTGCGTTTTGTTTTTGTCGTCCAATTTACTATCATGTATGTGTGTGTAAGTAAATGTTGTTCCCGTAAATCAAACAGGGAAAGACAATTAAGGGATACCACAACACTGAGACAGGAATTTCCTGTTTCCTCAACCAATTACATCCAGGATATTCAGTTTTTAAACAAAGAAGAAAGAGAGGTGAGGAGAGAGAAAGGAGATCGAAAGAAGAAAGGGGCCACTTTACACATTAATTTTCCAACTCAATAGTTCCGTTCATTGAGCAATTCCACTGCTTACTTTTTCAGTATCTGGATCATCATCATGACAACCAGTGCAGAGAAATCCTGGGGTTTGGAATCCTATCGCCCATTGCAGAGGACTTACATGGTGAGGTTGTTTTGTATTTTCTGGAAGAAGCAAAATATCACTTCAGCCAATATTTAATTATGGTTGGACTTTATTAGCTTTGGACTCATTTATCACATACATTTCAACTGACGTTTATCATTAATCTGTGTTTGTGTTTCATGTTTACTCATTTATTGTTAAGGGGCAAGGTAGGGTTTTTGTAAATAATATTATTGTATATTCGTGTGTTCATATAAATAATATATATATATATATATATAGTCATTCACTGGTGTCTTTAGGACAGTGGTGAATTATGTGCACATATATTGTGTATTTGTCAGCCCTTGTGTATGTATGTATGTATGTGTATATATATATATATATATATATTCACTATCAATATATTTGCAATTGATTTTACATTGCTGACTTGTAGTGCCTGTTATTTTGTCGTTTGGGGGATAAAGGACTATTTGTAAGGAGTACGGCTTGGTATTAGCTTGAGAATCCTCAGGTTAGCCAAGGCAATAGTCTGGGTAGTGTAGTTGCCACTCTGGGTATGGTGTGATGCACAGCATAGGAGATCCAGTTTGGCAAAGGAAAGAATACAGCTGGTGTGGTGTGTAGGCTTGAGAGGACAACCATCTCCTTTGAAAAGGAGGAGCAGCGTGTCCCAAGAAGAAGAGCAAGAGTGGCATAGTCTCTCCTGAGACTAACAGTGGTAGTTGTACAGGGTCCTTTCTTAGACAATAAACTGTCCTTTCAAGGATCAATAACACTACAGTAGAATTACCAGAGCCTACGAAAAAACTCGTAGATCTGTCCCACCTTAAATCGCTTCTTAAATCCGTTGGCACCTCTCTGCCAGCGTCTTTTGTCTTCTAAATGTGCCGATAAAGACATCGTGCAAGCAGCCGGCTATTCCATCCCCCCACCGACTTAGAACGTGCACAAACTTCTCCCAGCTCATGCCTTGATTGATTATCTGGGAGAGAAGTGGAGTGTTAGAGTGGAAATAATAGATCGTTATTTGGAACACACGCATTTCATGTGTGTTCTGTTTCTACAATAATCTGTGTAAACACATTTTTAAAACAAAAACGTTTTTCAAATTCTTGTAGTAAATGACAAAATGCAGACATTGACTATATATGTATATATGTATGAAGCCTGAAGTCCAAATATTAAAGAAACACTTTCATAAAAGTTACAAATATAACAGAACAAATGCACTTTTATTCAAAAATATAACTGCAGAAAAAAAATCCACCTTAGCATGTGACATTGACACAAATTTACTATGACTGCCTCCGTGGTGCAACAGTATCAGCTGCTGACTGGGAATCGAAAGGTCACGAGTTTGATCCCGCATGACTTTTGAGAAGTGAACTGCTCTTATTCTTACTATTTTAGAATAAAAACATACATTTGATTTCAGTCTGTAACAGCCAGTGTAATGTATGATACTTGTAAAGGTTAGCTTTGTTTTTTTTTTTTATTATTCAGTTTTATTATCTCAGCCGCGTTCACAAGCCCAAACATCCCCACGCATTTGACACTGCTGTTTTCACATAGACGCGCTATAACAGAGATAAACTCAGATCATGACATCCCTTCTACATCGGAGCAAGAATGCACATCGCACTTTTGCCATCACTGTACTTTATATATGTATATGGGAAGCTCTGCATTTTTCTTGTGACTTTACGCTGTAGGAAGTAAGTAAATAAATAAAGGTAAATAGGAAAATAACAATCGAAAGCAATGGTCCGATGTAGATCACAAGTGACTCTACATGCTAGTGTTTCGATCTGTATGTGCCCCAAAAAAAAGTCTAACTGCATTCTTGTACCATTGCTTGTGTACTAAAGTGTCAGCAAGCACTTTTCGTGGCATTACACGTATTTTTTGATCATGTCCTCTGAACACTACGTGTGACTTTAAGCTGTAGGAAGTAAGTAAATAATCAATCAAGACATAAGCTGGGAAAAGTTTGTGCACGTTCTAAGTCTGTGGGGGGACGGAATAGCCGACTGCTTGCAGCTTGTCTTTATTGGCACATATAGAAGACAAAAGACGCTGGCGGAGAGGTGCCAACGGATTTAAGAAGTGATTTAAGTTGGGATGGATCTACAAGTTTTTTTCGTAGGCTCTGGTAATTCTAGTGTTAAACAGCTGTTTGTGTTTGTGTGTCATTCATTCCTTTGCAGCATCTCGGGATATTACATTATTATTAGATATTTACAATTTTCATTTGTTTGCATCACTTACTCAAGCATTTTTTTAATGCTTTTTTCTAGTCAAGCTTTACATATTTTGTCAGTTTTTAATTTTGATTTATTGATATGGTTTTACCCTGAAAGCCATAGCCAAAAATTAGGTTCTAACACTGAATTGTGTTTCAGTGTAACCTATTACAAATAGCAATGATATTTACAGGGTGCACATTTATGTGGCCAACAAAATGAATTAATGTTTTTAATTTTTCTTTTCTCCTTGTAAATGTATTGTAGTGACTTCTCAAATAAAGAATTTTTTATGAAGGACTGAGGCTCAAAACAAGAGAGAAGTAAGAATTTCACAGAAAAGAACAATTGAAAATAAATAATATTGTAAACTATGTACAGTGTCCATCCCCTCTTTGTTCTGGCTTTGGAGGACACCTTAACTGAACACTGTTTGCATTTAAACTGACCAAGGGACGTTGTGACTCCTGGCTTGTCTACTGCTCTCTCCCTCCTTTTTTCTCACAGCTACTTTATAGTGCACTTGCTAAACATGTCTCTGTGAGTTTCGCCAAACTTTTGTCCTTCCACTTCAATGCTCACATTCCACTTCACACATGAACCTGTGTCTCTTTCTTGCCTAAAACACCTCACTTTCATTACTTATCTGTACAGTCAATTGGTCAGTACAGCTCTTCATATGCTTTGCCTTTCATGTCTGCTGGTGGCCTGCATTTGTATAAACCAGAAGGCCCAAAGTACTGGCTAGCTCTGTTTCTCTCCCAGATCTGTCTCAGTGTTGTACTGACCATATATACAGTGCATTAACATAGCATACTCACTGCAGACATATTAGCAATTCATTTTCTTTTTTTTTTCTTTCTTTTATAGCATCACCAAATTTAAGTCAAATCAGTCAAAGCTTAGATTTTAGGCATTTTTCAAATTCCTACTGTAGGGGTTCTTTTTACCCCTAAATGTTGATATTTAAAAATGTCCTTTCTTATTAGATAATAACTACCCTGGATGTACAATCTTGCCAAATTTTAGTTTTTTAACTAAATGGGAAATTGATTTGATGACTGTGTGAGTTTTTCAGTCACTCAACTTCTTATTTTATATATACCATATATACTTGCGTATAAGTTGGGTCTTGAATCCCAAACAATTGATCAAAAATCAGATCCCAACTTATACACCCGTTCAAAAATGCGACCCTTAAATTTCTTTTTTTTTTACATACTGTATTCTTGCATCCTCCAATCTCATATCAGTTTCTCAGACACATTGATTTTTGTTGCAGCAGCGCAGTTACCAATTTCTTTCGCCATTTCAACAACTTTTAATTTAAAACCAGCTTCATATTTTCTTTTGATTGAATGGTCCATCGTAGATAAGGGATGCTCTTACAATAAAGGTGTATGAGAGACAAAAAACACAAAAGAGTACAAACATCTCTTCGGAATAGTTTGTGTATTACCATGTGGTCACATGGGCGCAATGCATAGGAAATAAAAGGCAGTGTGCTCCGTGGTTACTCTCTTAGGTGGGCGTTAGCATATCATAATTTCTTAAAGATTAGGATGGCAAAATTTGGAGTTTGGCTTGAGGGTTTATTTCCTGTTTCTAGTACTAATGCTGCTTCTGAATGGTCTGTTGGTCAGTTTCACTTACTGTACAACTTTAACCTCAATTATAACTGAGGGACTTAAAATTTTCCATTCAGATTTAGGGGTGCTGATTGTCATCCAGCCAATATCAATACAGAAGACACTGGATGTCACAATTAGACTAATCTTGAAGGATTATATTTTCTACTTATCACAGAGATGCAAATCTTAAGTAACCAAATGGTATTCAGTTTACCTCAGTTAAAATGTGCATAGCATTCGCATAAGCAGAGCTATTTATTTTATAGGTAAAATAGATTTTAAATAATATCTAAAGCAACATATAATATGTACATAAAAATATATAAGTATATGTATTCCTCCTTTCTTCCACCCAGGTCCTTCTTTGTTATGTCTTCTTACAGCCACCCTTGTGGGTATGATTTTCAGAACTTTATTTTTCTTGAATTCAATAAAAAAGCAATATTTTTTAGAGATGGGTGCCATTGGCAAAGTTTTTTGTTTTTTTTTTTGTTTATTCTTACTTCATTTTTCATGTTTGCAGTGTCTGAATTATTTTGAGATCTTTTGTTTAATTTTAAGAAAATTTGATCAGAAAATAATCAGTATTTTATTAAAACAGTTCTAGCTACATTACTTATTTAATAATATCTATCTTGCCAACACAATAGCAGAAAATATCATAACATTTTTGTCATGAACTTAAAGAGTTCATTCAAACAAATTCCCAAAAACTGTTGCAAAAAGACCCACAAGAGGAAAGACCCATCAATCTTTGGCTTGTATGACAAATGGGGAAACAAAAAATAAGATTTATGTTTAAAAATGCCCTGTAACACAAAAGTTACATGGAGAACAAAAGGCCCGGGAGAAATTGCCATAGCACAATAGGCAATCCACTGCTAAACAAGTCTCAAAAATATAAATTCAAAGAGATGTTGAGAAACAGAGCAAGGAGGTCAAAAAATCCAGAGTATCAACAATAAATCAAACCAATAATCACAGTAAACTCACCAACACCCAGAGCATCCAATGTGCCACATGGGACTGTGCGTTCTGACAGCTTTTACAGGGTTCAGGGCAGTCCCTTGACAGAAATTGACAGGCAGCTCCATTCTTAGTGAACTACCCACAAAACAAATGGAAATTAATGCAACAAGCATAGCAACATATAAATGAGATAATATTCAAAACTAATAAAAAATAACACAATAAAGCAAATAATCCAAATAACATAAACAAATGAATCAAACATGAGCAAAAAAGACATAAAAAGGAATTTGAACACCATCCAAGGAAACCTGGCTGAAATTATATTATCTATGTCACCTTCATGTCGGTAAAACAACCTTATCAATGTGTAATTGTTATCAGGAATTTAAGAATGTAGTAATTTATTTCATAAATAATTTTTTTTTCTTTTATAGTATGCTTCCATTTAGATGCTGCATATATTATATTGAAACAAAATAAAATCATCATGTAATTTTCACATAGAAATATACAAACATTTAAAAATCTGCTGACTTTTGGTGATACATTATGTAAATACACCTAAATATTAATGATCAAGAGGATATTAAACAATTATGGTTATATCACAGTGGAATTAATTTGGATGTTTTGTAGCATTTAATGGCGAAATTCATGAAAGCGTTGTGTGGGTGTGTTCACCGCAAAACCCTGTTCACCAAATTTTATCCCAAAAAATTTTTTCTGAATAGGCAGTTTAGGCAAACTTTTTTTCTTAGCACCTTATGATGTTTTGCTAAGCCAGAGTAATATCTCAAAGCTGCAGCAGCTAATGTTGAGTGGGACCCCCAAGTATATAACACTGATTCCTTGCCCAACCATGATTATGTCTGCCCTTACTTTTAATGTATGATATAGTTCTACAGAAATCATGCCAAATGTCTGATAGAGCAGCAAATCTGTCAGATTACGACGTGCACAGCCAGCTGTAGTTTTACATGGGGAAAAGGGTGATCCCTGCATGAATGAAGATAATGCCAATGTGTGCAACTGAAAGAATAAACTGTTAGCTTTATTTGCATGTGTACACATCTGCCATCAAATCATGTATGCAATTCAATACATGCGATTGTATGTAATGCTATATATGCACCAGCATTTCGCTATAGCTAGAATAAAATCATATTAAAGTTGTATTGGTCCCTTTATTTTTACAAAGAAAGCTCACCATTTATTCTATCATTTGAGTATATTGTTGGGTCTAATGTGTCGGTGTAAACTTTGTTAATGAGTCACTGTCCATTGATGCACTCTTCACTTGTGCCACTTCTCATGTTCTTCCTTCCTTATGTTAGATTCATTCTGGCTGTATACTTCATATTCGTCAGAATCTTGAGTAGACTATTTGTTAGTTTATTATGGAAATTCTGGTGGTTTTTGATTTTCTTGTATGCTTGGAGGTTTTAAAGTAACTTTCCAACAATTCTGGTGGTTACATCTGTTTTTTTTTTTTTGTCTATTGGCTTTGTTTTGTTTGTGTACATTTATTTGTATAATTTCTGCTGCCATTTTGTTTATTTCTAGGTGGAGCTAATTTGAGCTCCCACTATTAAGACATTATCTGAATTGCTAAACACTAGGCATTGCATGGCCTCTGAGGCTATTAACTATTAATAATCTGTTTTTTAACTTGCCTCTTCTCCAGGTTGCCTATTAAATCATAGTGCTTGTTGCTTTTTTTAAAGCGATATGCCATGGTATGTGAAGTATATTGCAATGCATTTTTAAATGAGTTTATAATATTTTTTTACTAACTGAAATAAATGGACCATTGACAGTTTTCAGATTTGTCTAATATTTTCTTCATCATATGTAATGAAACAATGCGAATGATTAAAAATGTGACATGTTTTTGTTCATTATTTCATTGTTCTTTACTGAAACCAAACAGTGATTCACATTTGGGAAACAATGTTCAGTAGCATTGGAGAGTATTTGTTGAGGTAAAAAGGATATGCAAATACAGTCAAATGAAAGCTGTAGGATAGAGGAGGAAATTCACATCTCAGTAACAGCGTTTAATGGTGCTTCTTGTGGTGGTAATAGGAAGACTTTAATGTGAAAAGGAAAAGAAAATACAGTAGAACACAGTTAATTTCAGCACTTGAATTCTGTCTGTGTGAAGGTGTGCGGTTTCTCTGCAGCTGAGCTGGCTGTAGAAAGCAACAATGCAGCATGGTATGTAATATAACTTTATCACAGGGAGGCAAGGTGGCACAGGAGTTACCATGGTTGCCCGACAGCTCAGGTCACATCATATTTTAGCCACAATAATTGATTCAACATGATTGGCTGATGCTTGCCCCTTAGGGACTCATAAAATACCATAACACTATTATAATCTACTCAAAACTAGTTCAGTTTCTCTTTCCCCATTGCCTTCAAAGAAATTTGCTGAGTTTGACGAAACTAATGAACATTTCCGCATTGTCACCAAACTTGTTGCAAAGGTAATTTAGCAAGCTTCACTCATTAATACTTTTTTGACATTGATCAACTAAAAAGGGTCTTTAATGTCAGAATGAAAACCCATCTCAGGGGTAGACTGAGGTCAAGCTACAATTATTGTAATTACTGGGAAATTATCTGTAAAGATTTCTCCTGTAAGTCTATATTTTCTGTACCTATTTATCCTCAATACATAAACAGTATCAAGGGCAGCAAAAGCATATCCATAAATGAGCAAATATAAGGCAGCAAACATAATTCTGAATATACAGTGCCTTGCAAAAGTAATCAAAAACAAATTTCCTAATTAACTGAATAAAATATTACTGTACACTGAAATGCTGTTTACTATCACATTTTTATTTCAATGCATTAAGGAAAAAACAAACTCAACAAGAAAAACTTAATATGCTGTTTGCATAGGTATTCAAAGACCCACCTTTAATATTTTATAGAGATTACTTTTGCAATACTAATAAAATTTGATCTTTTGGTCTTAAGCATATACACATTTGCAGATGGTTCAGAGGTGATTTTAGTCCAATTTTTTCAAGAAGATTTGCTCTGGGTTGTTCAGATTAGTCATACTAGATTGAGGTCAGGGTTTTGACCAGGTCATTGTAGGACATGCACCTTTTGTGCTGGAACCAGTTCAAGAATATTATTACTACTGTGATAAATAATAACATGAGACATGATAAAGGTTTGGGGCAGCCACCTGTGTAATATAACCTGGCTTGAAAAAATTAAAATTGTTGAACAGAGATGTTCACATGACTGGCAGCTTTAAAGGCTTGCTCAGGAAGTGATGTCATCTTTAGAGCCAGAACCAGAATTGATATCTGCGGGACCGGAATTGATGCCATCAGGACCGGCAAAGTGACGTTGTCTCTGGGGCCAGACCGAGAAGTGATGTCATTGAGGGTGCCGGAACCTGGCAGAATTTCCTGGGAACGGTCTGCAAGTAACTGAGAAAGACAGTCAGCACACTCCTTATTACAATTACTCAGGCCCTTTAGCTGCCTCCTACTTGCATGTGTGTGACACTATTTTAACCAGATGTCTAGTCCCTATGGATGAAAACGTTCCCCTAGCCTAATGCAACAAGCACCATACTTCATCTATTGATAAAATATATTTTGAGGTGTGAACCGTGTTATTTTTGCACCCACATGGTTTTATACGTGGACCATTTCTAGGGCTTCTCTGATAAGAAAATCTGTTCCCATATGACAAATGGATCCCTCTAATGCTTTTGGAAAATTCCAAATGATCTTTCAATGTTTTTTGTTTTTTTTCAAGTAATTGTTTCTTTTTACCACAATACCAGACAGGCCAGTGTTATTCAAAACTGGTGAACCTTTACTTGGATCTCATCTACTGAAATTTGTATCTTCTTCAAAGTGATTATTGACCTCTCTGAGGCTGCTGTAAATAGTTTCCTTCTTGTTTGAGCACAGAATCTTAATGGATGACCTCAGCATCTGACTGGTCTGTCTTATACTATATCTCCAGAAGTATGTGGACATCCCTCCAAATTACTGATTTCAGGTGTTTTATCTGCACCCATTGTTGACAGTGCATAAAATCAAGCACGTAGCCAAACAATCTCTATTGACAAACACTGACAGTAGAATGGCTGGTACTGAAGTGTTCAGCGACTTTAATAGTGGTAGTATCACAAGACAGTACCTTTCTGTTCTGTCAGATCTTGTAAAGTTAACTGTATGTGTTACTGTGAAGTGAAAGAATCTAGAAGCAACAACAGCTCAGCCATTAAGTTGTAGACCACAGAGCATATTCACTGAGTGATGAAGCAAATAATGCATGAAAATTGCCTTTCCTCTGTTGCATTAATCACAGCAGAGTTCCAAACTCCAATATTACCATAAGAACTGTGCATCTGGAGCTTAATGAAATGGGTTCCCATGGCCCGAGCAGCAGCACACAAGGTAATACTAAGTGAGGGCTTCAGTGGGTTAATACACCAGAAGAGTGGAGGCTCTTATGGTCTCAAAGGGTGACCAAGTGCATATTAATGTCTGTGGTTCTGAAGTGGAATATCCAACAAGCTCATATACTGATGGTCAGGAGTATTCCCATTTCCATAGTCACATTACAATGTATAAAAACTAAACTTGCTGTAAAGCCATGCATATTCCTCACGGAACCCCTGCCCCCAAGTAATCACTTTCTGCTTGCACGTGAACCCAGCATCAAAGCAATACTACTAGTTCTGTGGGGTTTCCCTTTTTTCAGATTCATATCAGGCTTTATCAAATACACCAAAATTAAATGCATATCACTTACAAATTGTATTCACTTGATTGTAATCATTCTGTAACAATATAATGGTGCATGAAATTAACAAACTATTCCAAATACCAAAACTACTTTAACGTTGTTACTCTCAGTGCACCACTCAGAGTATTTTAACTCATTGTATGTGTATGTGGAATTACAGCTGCACAGAAGCTGATTTCAAAGCTCTAGGGCGGGTTGTGTGGAGAGTGCAGGGGATTATTGGGATACAACATCCAGCCCTAGAGGATTTATAGCACACACTACCTAAGGAAAGCCACCAGCATCTGCATCGACTCCACTTAACCATCCCACAGTCTATTTGAACTTCTGCAATCCGGCAAACACTTCAGAGCTTTTCATGTACAGACCTTGAGACTCACCAACAGTTTCATCCCAAATGCTATAAAATCACTCAATCAGTCCATCAAGTGCTCATGGTAGAACTGTTTGTACTTATAATTACAATCACTATAAACTTGCACTGCAACTGTAATATTGCACAACCTGAGCCACTTTATGAACATTTGCACTATCTACACTGTATGTACATGTTTATTGAACTTATGCTTTCATATTGTATATTTTTCATTATTTTTTTATAGTATTATTATTGTTATTGTATCATTTTATAGGAAAATAAGTTTATGGAGGATTTGCATATTGAATCTCATTGTACCATACAATGACAATAAAGAAATTCAGTTTAATTCAATAAAAGAGAGCACGTATTTACAGATGATGATGACTGGCTTCTAAATCGATTTACATTTCCAAGAGCTATCCTCTTGGAGCTGTGTGTTGTTATACTAGAAGGTATAATTCATATCATATTTATGATGAAATCCATTAAAGTATGTATATTACATTTTACAGATAAAAAGTTAACTTCATTTAAGTAATGTATACTACTAATAATTAAACAGGTCCAGGTGAGGGCACAGTGGTGCAGTGGTAGAAATGAACTGGTGCCCCTTCCAGGGATTGTTCCTGCCTTGTGCTTGATGTTTGCTTTGACTGGCACGGCCCTGGCACACGGGGCACAAGGCAGGAACCAATCCTGGACAGGGTGCCAATCCACTGCAGGACACACACAAACACACCCACACACTAGGGCCAATTTAGAATTGCCAATCCACCTAACCTGCATGTCTTTGGATTGTGGGAGGAAACCCACGCAGACACGGGGAGAACATGCAAACTCCACGCAGGGAGGACCTGGGAAGCGAACCCAGGCCTCAAAGAAATCTCTCAGCCCAATAAAGTTTGTTTTTAAAAAGGTTAAGTAAAAATTCAAAGCAAGCAGTCCACACAAGAATAAAGAAAAGTTGTTACACATGTAGAAAAAAGACGAAAAACGTTTCTTCTTGTTAAATTCAATTGTTTTAATACTTAAGGGATGAGTTATTTCTCTATACTTTGCTTCACATTCAGTATGTTGTGAACATATGGCTCTGCACATACAACTGAGCACATTAAGGCTCGGTTTGAAACTGTGTACCCTCCATGCCTAACACATGGCAAGGCAGGTCACTATCTGAGACTAAGCTATGTTCAGAGGGACAAGAAATAGTTAGAATATACCAAATCAATCCAGCTTATGAGGTTTATAAGAACCTCCCACATACTATGCACTATTTTATAGGCAAACATTTAAGATAACTAAGAAAATACTTCTATCAGCTTAACATGATCTAAATACAGGGGGTCCTCAGGTTACGACACAGTTCCGTTCCTACAACAGTGATGTAACCTGAATTTTGGTGTAAGTCGAAACACACCCTAGCCTAAGTCACTTACCTAGCCTAACACATTTGCAAAATCATAATCTAAAACATAACACAACTAATCCACAGGAAAAGGACATACATATACTGTACTGTACACTGTACTGTAGTAACAGAACAAATGACAAAAAAAGTAATGTAAAAAAAATTCCTTACCTTTATTTCTTCTGATCTCTTTACAATGTCTAATTTCACTTCCATTGTGATGGCTTTCCTCTTCTTTGAAGCACTACCAGACTCTGACTTTCATTTAGGAGCCATGATAAGGGCCACATAGTTGCCAAACAAAGCCACACAAACAGAACACTTCCTCCAAGTGCAACAGAACTAGTTTGTCAACTCCCTCACTCATACGCTGCATTACTACATATTCTTCCGCTCCACGCAACCAAACTAGTTCGCCCATGTAGTCTGCAAGTACGATGCTAATGGCGTAAGCCAAAACACTCATGTCTCAATTTTTTTAAGTTTTATGGGAGCGAGCGTTGTAAACTCGAAATGTTGTACAGTATGTCGAAATGTTGAAACCCGAGGACTCCCTGTAACTGGCAAATGGCTCTTACATACACATAGAACACACAGAATATGAAGCATTTTTCGTGCTACTTTCGTTACAATGGGATTTCAGAAACTCTAGTAAATAAACATCAATTTTAAGATTAATATTTTAAGTTTACAATGTTCTACTTTAATGACAAAATAAACTATGACATTAAAGTGGAAATTTTGAGATTAAATTCTGTGTTCAACCATTTTTTCTTTACTGTGTCCCTATTTTTTTCTTTTCTCTGTGCCTTAATACGGTTCCATATTACACTCAGACAGTGGGCTATGACTTGCCTTTTCTCCTCTGACCGCTTCTTTTTTATTTCGGGTGCACTGTGCGATTTTCTGATCTTGAACTTTTGAGTGTCATTCCATCAAGTTCCTTCTATTGTTCATATTACTGTCTAGGCCACCAAAAAATATGTTTTACTTGCTTCCACTTCACTGAGTAGGACTTCCACTTCACATTTGGTGAAATTTTTTTTATACATACTTTGTCATTGTCTTTTAACAAAAGACTCAACTGAAAGGGCTATTTATATTGATTTACATATTCAAATATACAAAATTCTGGAAGGAGTTGGGGTGGGACAGAAGGCGCATGCACGTGTGTTTCATTTCACACAGACTGGGATTTATGGAGCGAAAGTGTGTGGAAGTTGGCTTATACACGGTTTTGTGCATTTTAATTTTTTTGTGCGTATGCACTTTTCTGCTTTTGTCAGTACACGATATTTTAGTGTGAATTATACATGAGGCCCCAGGTGTCCACAAACATTTGGATATACAGTGGAACCTCGGTTTGCAATCATAATTCGTTCCGTAAACGTGCTCGCAGTCCAAAGCACTCGTATATCAAAGCGAATTTCCCCATAAGAAATAATGGACACTCAGATGATTCGTTCCACAACCCAAAACTACTCATATAAAAATGATTAATACAAAATATAAAGTAAAATACATAATACAAATTAACCTGCACTTTACCTTTAAAAAGAATCATGGCTAGTGTGAGTTTCTAAACTCATGTGGCATTCCACCCAACGGGACGACACGCAGAAGAGCGTCCCAAAGCAATCGCAATCTCCCAGCGCTGTAGCAGTTCGCTGTATAAGCTCATCCAAAAAGATCGCAGACATGCTATAAGCACCTGACGTCAATGGGTCATACAAGGAACATTATAAAGATCAGTAAATAACAGTGCTGTTGCTGTTTCAGGCTGAATAAAGCTGGTGTTAAAGTACTGAGACTCAGCTTTGTGTTTTGGGGAGCAAGATGGGGACTCGCACTTCACAGCGCACACACACACAGTCACAATGCTGTAGTAAACAGTATACGTTCGTACGGATGTTGACTATATGAGTGAGGCACACAGAGTCAGACGGAGAATAGGAGACGATTGCCAGAGAGAGAGAGAGAGAGACGGGCGAGCGAAATAAGGAGAGAGAGAGAGAGAGACGCACTGGGCGAGCGAGCGCGAGATAAGGAGAGAGAGAGAGAGACGCTGGGCGAGCGAGCGAGATAAGGAAGGAGAGAGAGAGAGAGAGACGCGCTGGGCGAGCGAGATAAGGAGAGAGAGAGAAGAACCATCAGCTCAGTTGTGATCACATGACGCTCAGCAGACAAAGTGTATCCATACTACTCATATTGCAAGACATCGCTCGTTTATCAAGTCAAAATTTATTAAAAATTTTTGCTCGTCTTGCAAAACACTCGTAAACCAAGTTACTCGTAAACCGAGGTTCCACTGTATAGTATAGCTTCCAAATCCAGTGCCCATTGTGACATTCAAACACTTAGATAATGTTTTGTACCCTTTCCCAGATTTATGAATTTACACAATTTTGTCACAAATTTTTTAAATATTCTTCTTATTTTTATAGATGTTCTAATGAGTGACAATGATCCCATTAAATACGGGCTATTTAATGTAATGATTCACTGGTGGAGACCAACTGTAATGTTATTATGTTTCATCTATGTAAGCTTAAAGCTTCCATAACACATCCATTGAATACTGCAAACAGCATACTTTATTTCTATATTTTTATTAAAATATTACTGTGGATACTGTAAAAGACAAATCTAAAAATGTAACTTTACATGAATAATCTACAAAATGTAATTAAAGAAAAGAAATGATTTCATTTTAGTATTGTGAACAGATGATTCACCTTCCCTTAGAAATTAAAGAAACATCGCACAATAAAAACTTGTATATATTTGCACAGTATAGAAAATTATATATACATCCATTCTCTTATGTCAAAGTAAAACATCTTTGTTCAGCTTAGAATGTCAGTGAAATCCACCTGCCAGTTGGCTCATTGCCCAACTTAACTCTGCCTCCTTTCTTTCACCCCATTTTGCAGGAGTACTATCTCCTGACTCAGATACTGATTCAGCAACCTTGGAATTTTTCATTTAAGTTTCAGCTGCTTCAAACACTGAATATTATCATACTGACATTTCAGCATTATCTTTAAAAAGGTCTCTGTATTCAAAAAGTTTATCTCTGGTGTGCTAAGCCCTAGCTGCCATCATTATCAGGCCCTACCAAAGAACAAGACAGTATGCACACGTCCCACTTTTGTTGCTTAGCTCAGTGTTTTACATTCCTGATCTTGGAGATCTTTTTTGTCTGTTCATTTTCAATGACTACAGAACTTGTGACTGATGAATAATATTTAAATTTAGTTGGCTCTGACTATAAGGAAAATAAAACTGGGAACCAATCACCAAGAAAGATGCACATTAAGAAAGAAGAATAAGAAACTACAAGAGGCTGACTGGTTAGGAGACTGTTTGATTATAATCAGGGGGCAATTAATTAGAAACTTACAGCATTATTTAGCTTATCATGTTAGCATTGTCGTACACTGGTTAGCACTGACGTCTCAGAGCTCATGAAGGCTGGGTTCAAATCTTGGTATGGTCTATATATTAAGTTTATACCAAAAGTGTGCTTTTACTCAAGAATATTACTGAATAACAAAAATATCATTCAAATGACATGTTGCTATGAATGAGAAAAGACTGTGAAGTCCAACTATCAGTCAGTACAAAATAAGGACACTTGCATGTATGTGTGTGTGCATGTTTCATTTTCATCTGGTTGCTTTTGATATAATTAAAACATACTTTTGATCTGAGTCAGTAACAGTCTGTGTAAATGTATGATACTTGTATTAGTCAGTGCTGCAATGACAAATTATTTATCAGTGCCATTATACAGTAATTACCCTAACATTACATAAGATCATTACATGAAGCCATTTCTAAACAAATAATATTAGCAGTGTCATATTGTGAACTATTACAACAGTCTATTAGCCAGTGACAGAGATATGAAGAAGTTGTCAGTTGTTACGCTTCTGCCCTTGTCCAGAAATGACTCCATAAACCCCATTATGATATTCTCTGAAAGTCCCTAGTAACACATGAGAGGTTTATATGCAAAGTGCTCTGAATGTGGACACTTTTCTGAAAAATTAAGACTAAACACAAACATTTACTTTGTGTCTGCAAGACTTAACATTTCTTGTTTTGTGGTGCATTTACACAGATCGTTGTATACATTGAACACACATGAAATGTATGTATTTATATTATTGCTTATATAACCCCTTACAACTCTTTGCCATATAAAATCTTCAAAGCAGACTTGAACTGTAAATCAGAGGATTCAAGCTGGCCATGCTAAACAAAGAGTACAAGTGTCAGGAGGGCCAAACAGCTGGCTGAATGTGGGATGGGGGTGTGCAGGTTCAGTGCTGCTAATTGGCACATTTTCAAAACAAAGGCAATTATCAGTGGGCAGTTGCAGCACTGATGAGGACATATGATTTTCCTCACATGTGTTTGGGGAAAGTAGGTCTTTCAGGAAGAATGAAAATTTTTGCAGGCTTTTGGAATTCTAGCATTAAGTCAGAATTTTTTTAAGGTTTTCCAGTAAATGTCTTTGTTATATGTAGACTCAAATGATCTATCTATGTTGTAATTAATCATTATTATGGAGCAGTTACTTCGTAACTCAATAGCATATCTAAGCACATAATTAGGTATCTAATGTGAATGCAAAACTTGGGATGCTTATTTGCCTTGGATAGAAAATTGCCTATGAAAGGGAAACTCAGACAAGAAAGCCAACACTGAAGATGGATACACTGGGTCTCACTCAACATGAATAATGTATCCTTATGTGATGGTGCTCTGCCCATGGAGTCCTATTGGGCTGGCACAGTGCCAGGCCCCATGCTTCAAAGGGCCCAGCCCATGCTACTGGTGGTCACACTGTCTCATTGAGAGGAGCCAGGTGTGGGAAGTGAAGGGTGATTGCTACTAACTGAGGAAAAACAGTAAGCACAGAGTAGGTGCCAACATCCCTTAATATCC
Organism: Polypterus senegalus; assembly: GCF_016835505.1. Lineage (NCBI taxonomy): Eukaryota > Metazoa > Chordata > Cladistia > Polypteriformes > Polypteridae > Polypterus > Polypterus senegalus. Next base: position 48,500,593 of record NC_053163.1, read on the forward strand.
AGTATAATGACAAAGGCATCTTACAAGAAGAAACGTTCCCTTAAAGAAAGACTAAAAGCTGAAACATAGATGTGGGCTGTATCCAAGAGACACTCCTTAATTCCAACAACAGGTTTATTGTAAAAGGATATTAGACCTTCAGGATGGATAGAGAGGGAAACAGGAGGGAAGAGTGCTGATACTTGTCAGACACAGCATCCCAGCCACAGATTATCAAGTGGACTCAACTCAGCAAGTTGAAATTCATGGAATCAGCATTACAATAGACAGTTCTACCATCACAATATTCAACCTATACCTCCCTTCAGACAAAGACTTCTCTTTCAGCTGCTTGTATTCCAGACAAAAACTGCTTAGCTATTGTCGATTTCAGCAGCCACTCTGCCTGTTGGAAATATAAGGAGACAGACAGAAGAGGAGAGGAATTGGAGGACTGGAAGATGATCCTGATGAATCATCCAGAAGACCCAACAACCTTCTTCTTATGCAGATGGATGTTCATCTCTACTCCAGAATTAGCCTTTGCTACTGATGACTTCACCAAGAAAACAACTAGAGAGAGAAACTAAGGCAGTTGGGAGGCAGTAACCACAGGCCACTGAAGCTGACCATCAACCTGCAGTACAACACACACAACTCCAAAACTTTTTCCATATGGAACTATAAGAAGACTGACTGGGATTCTTACATAAAACTTTCTGACCGGTACTCCAGAAGCCTGAAGGCTGGGAACCAAAGCATCAACAAAACCACTATCAATTTTAATTAGGCTGTTCAAAATCCTGCCTGTGATACAATTCTGCTTCTTCCTAACCATCTACATTTGCAAGCTTATGGAAAGGATCATTAACACCAGACTTTCTTGCCATCTGAAGAATAATAACATCTTCATTCCAGAACAGGCAGGTTTTAGACAACATTGTTGAACTAAAGACTAGGTTGCATACATTACCTGGGATATTAAAGATGGTTTCTAAGACAAAAACACATCTTGACAGTATGGATTGACAAGGAAAAAGATTTTATAAAGTGTGGATGGACATGGTGAAATTGAAACTCCAGAAGACTGGTGTACCTGGCTGCATGAGATCCAATGGATCTCAGTGTACCTGAAAAATAAGAAGACTCAGTTTCATGTGAATGGATCATACAGCCACAAGAAAACAATGAAAGAAGAAGTTCCACAAGGAGGAGCCCTCAGTCCCACATTGTTTTATGTCTTCATCAATGATATTGTCCAAAACCCCCCTCAACCTATATCCGTGGGTACACATATGAAGACTACTCGGTATTCTGGTGCTCAAATGAACATCTCACCACTGCCAACTACAAACTTTAAGAGACTATACGACCTGGAGAACAGGATGAAGAAGTGACTTTTAACAATTAACCTCAAAAGACCACATACACCATCTTCAAACTGCCTTTAGGCCACCCTCAAGATTAACAGTCAAGCCCTAACAACAGAGGACAAACCTAATGTACCTCAGAGTGATGTTTGACAAGAGGCTGACCTGGTAGACAACAGACTGACAAAGCTAAAGGCAGGGCCAAAGCGCAGCTAGCATGTATGAAGTCACTGTCAGGCACAAGCTAGAATGCTGATACTGGAAGATGTGCATGGGCAGAATCAGACCAGTTCTTCAATATGGTGTAACAACGTGGGGAACATTAAACAAGACCAATTTTGAAAAGGTTAGCAAGGTGCAGAACCTTGCAGTTAGGATTATCACCTCAGGTAAATGTCTTTTTGGGAAATGGTAACTGCCACCAGCCAGAAGTCCCTTGTGGACAAGAGAGGCTCAAAGCTCCTAATTCAAGCTGCCAAGTTTAAAAAACCTGATGATCACCCAATTAGAGACTGACTGTCTCAACTAACAAGTGAAGACAGGGGGAAGCTGTGTTCCCCAGACAAAGGCTCTCGAAAGACAACGAGCTGCATCCACAATGCAAAAGGTAAGGACACCTGATCAACAAATTCACTGATCAACAAACAAAGTCACTGACTAGTTTAAATGGCAAATGTGCACAAGCCAGAACTGCTTAAAGCACCACACGTATAACATGTCCCATGTTGAACAGTTCAACCAATGGTCATGTCATACTTGCAGAATTATTACAGAACATCGATTACATTTCTCTCAAATCAAAGAAGCACACAGGCAGCAGACATGGCCAGAGGAGACCCTTGTGTGCCCATTTCAGTGTTTGAGAAGAAGAAGAAGAAGGGCACTTGTGGAAACTGTTTTATTGTATCATAAGAGAATTGATTATCCAGAATTTTGCATTTGCTTTCCTAGCTTGACAAACGGTGGGAGAAATTCTTTTCAGTACATTTATTAGTTTATTCTTCTGTATATAAAGGTTCTTGTTTAAGCAGATGCGCAGTAGTAAATAGGATGATCTCAAAGCATCACTATCAAATCCAAAATTATCAGCAACATAATCTAAGAAAAAGCACAGTGCCTTCCTCTAGACCAGTGATTTTTAACCTTTTTTGAGTCACGAACCCCTTTAAGAATCTGATGAGAGCTATAGACCCCCTTCCCCAGAAATATTCACATAAACAAAATTTTGCATGCAATGAGTACAATGTACTTTATTTATCAAGATTTGATTGTCTCGTACATAAATAACATACACAAAATATTATTAAACTTTAAAGTAAACAATCTAAAAAAACACTCCTTTTTTATGCCAAACGTAATGGCCCCTCTTTATAATTATGAAATACAATCCTCTTGTGCAAATTAAAACAGATCTACTACTACTACATTTTCTACTACCATTACTACTACTACTACATCTACTCTCTCATTATCTGCTATATTTCAATGAAAAGGTTGTTCTTGTTTGCCTTTAAGTGAGTTTTCTCACATGACATTTTTCTTGCATGTTATTTTTCTCATGAGTATGTCACACATTAGGCTTAAGTGAGATAAATAATTGTGAGAAAAATAATATGTGAGAGACGTAACACACTAGAAAAACCACTTGAGTCTTCAGATACTGTATATCACTGTACAGTAGATGTGAGACATGGTGTTTTATCTTTTGCCACAGTTGGGTTAACAGAAGTGTTAGGAGGAATCTAGGTCATTCTACCTGTGAACTACCAAAAAATAACTAGCTCAGTCAGAAATGACTTTTTTTGGTCAAATTGTATTTTGAGGTAGTATGATGTATGCATAATATGTTTAGTTTCATTTAAATTTTACCATAAAAAGTCTTATCTTTAATTGATTTTTGTGTGGACCAATTAAGAAATTGAGAGGAGTCTTGGATTTCACCAAAAATTCATGTGAATGCAACAAAATGGAAAGGTGAGACATCATAAACATAAACAGCAATAGACTCTTCATATTTTCTGAAATACTTGCAGAGAACAAAACTTTCTTGAATGAATGCAACTGGTAGCAACACACACATACTTCTCCCCTGGGAGAACACTTAGAGCAATAGTTTGAACATGTGTGAAGCAGTACTATGTGAGTAAAGCCAACATATTACCATATATGATACAAAGTATATTTGTTCAACTATGCTAAAAATGAGGCAACAATTTATTCTCTATTTTGTTTAAACACAAGTTTACTGTCTATCTCCTTTATTAATGCAGTTCACATCAGATTGAGGTTTTAACAATATTTAAAAGAAACTATGAAAATATACAATTAGGCTACTTTAAAAATACAATTTCTGACATTTGCAAAATAGATGCATGGATTGATGAATGGATAGAAGATTCACTCTTAAGACATTGCTAGCAAAAGCGAATAACAAACCTTAATAAAACATTTAAGAATACATACTACACAAGTACATATTCTGTAAAACATCAGTGGTTTGTAAATATGCCATCCATCTATTCATTATCCAACCTGCTACATCCTAGCCACAGGGTCACAGGGGTCTGCCGGTGCCAATCCCAGCCAAAACAGGGTACAAGGCAGGAAACAAACCCTGGGCAGGGTGCCAGCCCACCGCAGGGCACACACACACACCCACACACTAGAGAGAATTTAGAATCGCCAATGCACCTAACCTGCATGTCTTTGGACTGTGGGAAGAAACCGGAGCACCCGGAGTAAACCACGCAGACACAGAGAGAACATGCAAACTCCACACAGGGAGAACCCGAGAAGTGAACCCGGGTCTCCTATCTGCGAGGCAGCAGTGCTACCCACTGTGCCAAAGTGCCGTCCGTTTGTAAATATACCTATAACAATTATAAAAACAAAAAAACACGAACTGATTGCCCATTGGACTACTGCTGTGTAGTCATTAGCACTGTTGCCATACATTTTCAGACTCTTGTGTTCAAATCCCAGCATACTGTCTGTCTGTGTGTGGTTTGCTCATTCTCTCCATGTATACATGGGTTCTAGTCCAGATACTCTGTCCTGAAGACATGCCAGTTAGTTTAATTGGTGAATCTAAACAGGGGAAAGTTTGCATGAGTTGGCTCTGCAATGAACTGGCATAACTTCCTGACTGGGTACCTGCTTTGCACCATGTGCTGCAAAACACACATTTTAAGAGCATCATGCTGCTATTATGAGTGGTTGTGTGTGAGTTTTCACTATGTTAAATAAAGCAAAATTTTTTTGCATTTCGGTGTGCTCAGTAAATATGCCTTATGGTAGATGGACACCGCATCCAGGGCTGTTTCTTGCCATGTACTGGATGCCATTGACATTTCAAACAAATACACCTCCTTTATTTTTTTAAGCTTTGTTGATGTTGTTGTGACAATTATAATTAATTTCCACAGTATTTCAACATTTTCTTTCATCCAACCACCCTTCCTGTCATTTTCTGAACCCATTTATCCCAGAGCATATTTGCAGGGGAGAAAAGCTTATTTCCTAACAGGGCACAATTAAATAATTTGCATGGGACTCCTCACAAAGTGTTTTCATCATGTGTCAGAAAGAGAGAGAGAGGTTTTGGAGCATGTGCAGATAGCGTGTTGCTGCATATTTAAAATGTTATTCTTTGTCATCAACTTCCATACAGGTTAAGGAGAAAAAGGCATGGAAATGGAAATTTGCCTGTATGTAGATAGTGAAAAAGTGTACCATGAATGCAAAAAGCTGCACTAATTATCTGCATGTTTCTATTATTATATTTGTTAATGTCTTGTTTTCATATGAGACTTGAAGTAACCATCCATATATCAATCAATACTCACTCATTCAAAGCCAATATAGAACAGCTACAAAATCAAAATGTCTTTGGGATGTTTGAGGAAACAAAGCAACTGGAGAGTATGGGGCAGACAAACGGAATGATCAACCCCACAAAGCCAATCTCTGGATGATAAATGAATCAATCTAGTAGTGTACAATATAAAATACAGTACATTTGAAGCCGATAATGGAAAAAACCCATATAAATGGCTTTGCCTCTTTTAAGTGGGTACATGCTGGTGTAAGGGTTCTTTGGCTGAAATAAGCACTGAGTGTTGTTTACTGTAAGAAACCCTACTGGACAAGAAGTACTCTAAGTGGTTTATGAAGCAGAACCAAATGTGCATTGCCTCTGTATAAATGTTTGCTGCCACTTGTGCCTTCACCTCAAAAGGCTCTACAAGCTCATCAATGCGGTCAGTGTGGTTGGGAGAGTATGGTAAACTGTAACATTTCTCAGATAAGAAATGAAATGAACATTGAACAGTTTTCTCTTCAAAGAAATGAATGAAGAAAACATTTATTAATGACTAGCAAAATACCCGCGCTTCGCAGCGGAGAAGTAGTGTGTTAAAGAAGTTATGAAAAAGAAAAGGAAACATTTTAAAAATAACGTAACATGATTGTCAATGTAATTGTTTTGTCACTGTTATGAGTGTTGCTGTCATATATACATATATATATATATATGTATATATACATATATATATATATATATACACACACCCACACACAGACACACACACATATAAACATATATACATATACATATATTGTCACACATGTGCGCATGGGAGGCAGCTAAAGGGCTTGAGTGAAGGCAGTTCGGAGGCATGCCGGGGTGTGGCAGAGTGCAATGACTCTTTTTCTCCCTTGCCTGTAGACCATTCCCGGGGGATTTCACCTGGCTCTCCTGACATCACTTCCGGGACTGAGCCAATGGAAGTCGGCCACACCAGCTCCAGTCCCTCTGATGTCACGTCCGGCTATGAACCAATGGTGGAAGATCACGTGCCGGATCCATATGACCTCACTTCCTGTCTCCCCCTTTAAAACCTGCCCCTTTTCCTTTGTTTCCTCAGTCTTGTTTTGGACTCAGTTGAATGCACTTCAGTGCTGATTATTTGTTAAAACGACTTTTGCAGCCAGGATACCACATTATACGGGTGGCTGCCCCAAACCTTTATCTGTCCATGTCTCGTTCTTGTGACAATATACATATAAACATATCTACATATACACATATCTACACATACACATATCTACACATACACATATCTACACCTACACATATCTATATATATATACATATATAAATATATATACACACATACACATACATATATATATACACATACATACATACACTTACCTAAAGGATTATTAGGAACACCATACTAATACGGTGTTTGACCCCCTTTCGCCTTCAGAACTGCCTTAATTCTACGTGGCATTGATTCAACAAGGAGCTGAAAGCATTTTTTAGAAATGTTGGCCCATATTGATAGCATAGCATCTTGCAGTTGATGGAGATTTGTGGGATGCACATCCAGGGCACGAAGCTCCCGTTCCACCACATCCCAAAGATGCTCTATTGGGTTGAGATCTGGTGACTGTGGGGGCCATTTTAGTACAGTGAACTCATTGTCATGTTCATGAAACCAATTTGAAATGATTCAAGCTTTGTGACATGGTGCATTATCCTGCTGGAAGTAGCCATCAGAGGACGGGTACATGGTGGTCATGAAGGGATGGACATGGTCAGAAACAATGCTCAGGTAGCCCGTGGCATTTAAAAGATGCCCAATTGGCACTAAGGGGCATAAAGTGTGCCAAAAAAACATCCCCCACACCAGTACACCACCACCACCAGCCTGCACAGTGGTAACAAGGCATGATGGATCCATGTTCTCATTCTGTTTACGCCAAATTCTGACTCTACCATTTGAATGTCTCAACAGAAATCGAGCCAAATCCCAGTAACTGAGCAGATTGCGAAATACTCAGACCGGCCCGTCTGGCACCAACAACCATGCCACGCTCAAAATTGCTTAAATCACCTTTCTTTCCCATTCTGACATTCAGTTTGGAGTTCAGGAGATTGTCTTGACCAGGACCACACCCCTAAATGCATTGAAGCAACTGCCATGTGATTGGTTGATTAGATAATTGCATTAATGAGAAATTGAACAGGTGTTCCTAATAATCCTTTAGGTGAGTGTACATACACACTACAGATCTACATATATATACATATGTACATATATACACACATACCCTGCATATATATATATATACATATCCACATATATATACATATCTACAAATATATATATATATATATACATACTGTCACAGGCGGCTGGAGGTGGAGCCCAGCCGGGACGCCCAGGAGGACCGGAGGAGGGCTTGTACCTCCTCCAGACCATGAGGGGGCGACCACCCTGGTTGTATTGGGGGCCAGGCGGCGCCCCAGTGCCTGAAGAAACCTGGAGCCCAGCGCTTCCAACACACCAGGAAGTGCTGGGGGGAAGAGGACCAGGGACACCCGGAGGACTTCCGGCTACACAGTTGGTGCTTCCGCCACACGGGGGTGTGTCAGCGGAAGCTTCTCAGGAAGCACCTGGAGCCCATCTGGGCTTACATAAAAGGGGCCGCCTCCCTCCAGTCGAGGCAAGAGTTGGGTGGAAGTGGACGGAGCTCGAAGGAGAGGAGTGGAGGCGGTCTGAGGACTGAGCAAGGCATTGTGGTGCGGCCAGGACTTGAAGGGGTGATTGGTGCTGCGGCACTGGGTTTGTGCACTTTTGTATATATAGAGTGGAAAATAAACACGTGTGTGGCGAAACAACATGTCTGCCTGTCTGTGTCTGGGCTGTACCTCACAATACATACATATATATCTACATATATATATACTGTATATAGCAAAATCCCCGCGCTTCGCAGCGACAAAGAACTGCTTTTACATTTTTATTAAGAAGAAAAGAAAACCTTTTTAAACTGAGGGAAAATATACCAATAACTATCTGTTAAGGATCTCTTTGTATACCACGTTGTCAGTTCAGCAGTCCGGTTGTAATATGACCAAACTGTGCACTGAGATCACTTTTGAGAATGCAACATATAGTTTTGTCCAGGAGGAAAGCAATGTTGCCTCAAATCAATGGCAACCTTTTGTAGGGTGTGTCCCTGAGACTTATTAATTGTCATCGCGAAGCAGAGCCTTACTGGAAATTTGAGGCATTTCAATTGAAATGGGAGATCAAAGGGTATAACGGTGATGCCAGGAATACATTCAGAGTGTGGCGCTCTGCTGTTTTTTTTGTGTAGCTGCCTTCACACAGCTTCTCCGCTGCTTTATAAACGAACGCCATATAAGGCCATCGTTTCTCCTTGCTTCGCGTTTCTGTACTGTTTTATTCGTTTATTACGATTCTTATAGTTACTGTAGCTATTCGAGACTTAGTTTACTGTTCAGGTACCCATTTCCTTTATTTAATCCGTGGCTTGTACATTATTTTTTGTTCGTTTATTATGATTATAGATATTTATTGATTCCCTTCTTTAGCAGACTGCCTGCTCATATAAGTCGCTCCGCTGGTTTTTTGTGAAACACCCTTTACACAGCTTCTCCGCTGTTTTATAAACAAACGACATATAAAGCCATCTCCTTGTCAATTGTGTAATGCGTTTTTTGAACAGGCTTGATGCATGGAAGTGATTACTCGTACTGCGTTTAGTCAGTTCATGTGAGCTGCTCTCTTGTGTGATGTTGCGATGTCCACGGCTTTATTTAATGTTAGCTAAGACCCGGCACTTAAAAGTTTCTGGCTGCACTCTGGTTGTAATATGACGAAGCCGCGCGAGCTCACTCTTGAGAATGCAACGTATAGTTGTCCAGGAGAAAAGCATTCTTGCCTGAAATCAATGGCATCGTTTTGTAGGGTCTGTCCCTGAGACTTATTACTTGTCATCACCCAGCAGAGCCTTACTGGAAATTGGAGGCATCTGAATTGAAATGGGAGATCAGAGGGTATAAAGGGGATGTGAGGAATACATTGAGTGTGGAGAAACTCTAGAGACAGCGTGTGCATTTACTTGTGGATTTTTCTGTGAGTATTTGGTGGCAGCGTGACGAAGTCGCTTCTGCAAGACCGCGTTAGCTGTGGAGCTCAACTCGGAGCATATTCTTTTCCTACCTTGTCAATTGTGTAATGCGTTTTTTGAACAGGTTTGATGCATGGAAGTGATCACACGTACTGCGTTCAGTCAGTTCACGTGAGCTGCTCTCTTGTGTGATGTTGCGATGTCCACGGCTTTATTTAATGTTAGCTAAGACCCAGCACTTAAAAGTTTCTTGCTACAGCAATTTTAACTCCGTTACAAAGTAATCCAAAGTCTCATTTATACCTCGTGTCTTCTCATTAAACTTGTATCTCACGAATAAAGTATTCGGTGCTTTTCTTCAGCGCTCTTTGGGAGCTCTTCCTTCTTTTTTACGTACTGCGGTCACAGTCAGTTCACGTGATTACCTGGGAGCTCTGCCCCCCACGGCCGTTGAGCTAACGTTCATTACAGTATATGGAGAAAAATAGGTTCCAGTTATGACCATTATGCGTAGAATTTCAAAATGAAACCTGCCCAACTTTTATAAGTAAGCTGTAAGGAATGAGCCTGCCAAATTTCAGCCTTCTACCTACACGGGAAGTTGGAGAATTAGTGATGAGTGAGTGAGTGAGTCAGTAAGTGAGTGAGTCAGTGAGGGCTTTGCCTTTTATTAGTATAGTTTGCTGTGTCCTTGAAAGTGTATCCCAGCAATGTTTTGTTTTCAGAACAGTATTACCTGTTATTTAATGCTTTGTTCAAGAGAGGGTAAGCCAGCACATCAATCTTTCAGAGATGGTGATGTCTGGAAAACAGTCTTTGATTTGCAATGGATTGGTTTGGATGGTTTGGAGGAAGAAGTAACTAGATTAAGAGCTGTAGGAAATCCACTGATTTCAGCACGTAATTTTTCACTGAACTCTGCCAAAAGTTGAAATCATGAACTAGTTATTGTATATGAAAATGTGTTTATATGTATATATTAGTCCTGAGAAAGTTAATGAGTTAAGTTTTGTGATTAATAATCTTTTTAACATGTTTTTTACACAAAGCAAATGTCTCTGGAAATGCTTTTATCAGGACAAAATTTTCATGTATTTTCTTTTTTCTTTTTTTTTTTTAACATTATGAAACAGTAGTACAAATGAGTTAAGTGTGTACCTAAAGAATTACAGACATGTTCAGTACAGTATTTATATACTACCATTTTTGAAATAGCATTTTAATTTAAAGTTTAACATTTTGTATTTCACGGTTCACAACGATACGCTACATATTGATATGTAGAACTGGTGTTCGTTTTCTTGATTTATACATACTGATGTAGGTGCAGGGGAGTGTCAGGAAAGGGCGGGAGGAGGTTATAGCAGTCCTGGTGCAATGCTAGAGAAAAGTTACAAAGTTAAAAATGACGCTCTCTCTTTTTTTTTCATTTCACGTTTCAATAAGAGGATCAAATCAATAAGATATTACATACTGTAAGTGCTACATAAGTTATTTTTGAGGGCATTAAAACCAAAATAAGTCTCTAATACCTCTGTATTTAACTCGCCAATCTGCCATCCAGTTTACAGTATTGACTGCCCCAATATAATGACAAAATTCTATGAAATAGAAGTGTAATGATTATCCCTACCCATGATTCATGTTTGCAATATTTTTGCTAATTTATGGAAAGAATACAACATAACAATCCAGATAATGCACAGTGTCAGTTTTTAAGTGAGATAAAAGCTACAGAGATCTTTTTTGAGCATGCCAGGAGCAAATGTGTAGGTAGAGCAGTGTTTTCCCACACTGTGGTGGCACACTTTTTGTAACCCAAAAAATCCCAAGGTACACTACGATTCTACCAACCACAAAAATATTAAATCTATACATGTGCTAAACCATGTCACCAACTCTGGTCCTGGAGGACCACTGTGGCTTCAGGTATTCATTCTAATCCTTTCCTTAATGAGTGAACTGTTTTTTCTGGTAATTAACTTCATTTGAACTAATTTTAATTGTCTTCTTATTAAAGCCTCAGAGTCCTTAATTGTTTCTTTTTTCTTAATTAGAAGTCAACAATAATGAGATACAAAATGAGCCAAAACAACCGGTGTCCATCATACAATATTTGAAAATAAAGAAAGATAGAAGGTCTCAGGAATGTTGATCTGCTCAGGTCCCCAAAACATTTTAACAGTGCTCTTAGAAAGAGAAAATCAACAATTTCAGAAATGTCTGCTAATGCACCACGAGAGCAGCAACAAAGTCACAAAATTAAAGAACAGTTTTAATTAACGACAAGAACTGGCACCTCATTAAGCAACTGGTTGGAGTTTGAGGCCCTCACTTGGTTGGTCTTCTGTTGGCTCCCTCACTCCACATTTCATTTCTCTTTGGGTGCCATTTAAGGAAAGAAATGAAGCAATTCAGGGGAGCAAATCTTAAAGAAAAGCAATTCAATTAAAATTAATTCACAAGAAATTAATTAGCACAAACAGGGCACCCATTAAAAAAAGGGTTAAAATGAAAACCTGCAGCCACAGTGGTCCTTCAGGACCGGACTTGGCAACCCCTGTGCTAAACTGTCTAAAGGGGTGGGGCAATTAAATCAGTTTTCAGCAGTGTATTCAAAGTCAGCAGTTATTTGGATCGTTTAAGTTTTCCTTTGTCTGAAATCCTATGCCAATTTGATATGCCTCATTTTCTTATTACCTTTTTTTCAATGTGCCTTTTAGGAAGGCATTCAAAGTCAGGTTGTGCTTGCTTAGATAGTATTTTGTTAAAAGTTCAAGTTTAAGGTCATTGTTTAACACCAAGTTTAAACTAACAATAACACTAGAATCCCTGAAGCCTATAAAAAAAAGTCGTAATGCCAGGCCACCTTAAATTACTTTGCACCTCATCAGTGTCTTTTGTTTTGCAAATGTGTTGATCAGTGCAAGCAGCCTGCTATCCCATTCCCCCACCGACGCAGCTGAACTGAGACGCAAAATTCTCAGAGCTAAAATCTGTTTATCTGGGTGTGTGGTTGCATAGGGTAAATAATATATTGTTATTTGGAATACATACATTTCATGTGTGTTCCATGTCTACAATAATCTGGATAATTGTAGGATGACAGGAAATGCAAGGCAAGAAATGTTGAACACATGATTAAAACAAAAACTTTTTTCATGTTATAGTAATAATTCATAAAATGTTGACGTGAAATGTATAATGTTTGAAGACTGAAGCTTAAATATCAAATAAATACTTTCACAAAAGGTATAACAAAAAGTATAACCAAAGAAAAGGAATTTATTCAATCAAGATGTTGCTGTCAATACGTAAAAAAATGAAGCCCAATTATAAATTACATGGGTGGGTTACAGGTTAGAACGGCTGCTTCTAAATCAAGATGTTGCAGGTTCAATCTTGGTTATTCCCCACATTTTCTGTTTTGAGTAGTGAGATAATATTATTGTTAGTTATATATAATAAAAACATACATTTCATTTGAGTCTGTAACACCCATTGCAAATTTTTGCTACTTGTAAAAGTAAGGGTTTTTTTTTTATTCAGTTTAATTCTCTCAGTCACATTCACATGGTACAATGAACTTGCCTCGTCCTCTCTGAGTTGATAGGTTTATCTCCATTTGTTTCATAAGAGCAGCAATGACCACAGTTGGTACTGTGGTTGATGCCTGCTAAGAACTATTTGTTGTACTGGCAATCAAAGATACGGTGACTGCTATCAGACTATCATGTGGCATTTGCGTTTTGACAACAAAGACATCCATGCAAAACGAGTGAAAAACGACAGATTTGCATGTGTATGTTCAGTGCTACTCGTTATTTAGGAAAAGATCTCTGTCGTACCATGGGAGAAAGACTTTCCAAGACTATCGTCATAAAGCCATTTTGGACAAAGGCAGAACTGTAACAATAGACAACTTTTTCATGTCGCTTTCACTGGCTAATAAACTGCTGCACTGCAACACAACTATTTTTGGCACCATAAAGTGGGACAGGAACTTCCACCTACAGCTAAAGTCACTTCAGTACACATGCAATTCTCCACACTAGTGTTTCGCTCTGGCTGTGCCATACTGATGGTGTATGCACCCAAAAAGAAGAAGTCTGTCTGCATTCCCAATCCATGCGCCATAATGTGGAGACTAGGCAAGATCAGAAAAAAAAACTGTTCAAAAGACAAATCATGTTCAAGTGACATAGAGTTTTCAAATAATTGTGTTTTCATGCATGGTTGTTTGTGTGCATGTATGAGAGGGGGTGACAGATTTTAAATTATTCAAGTGGTTACTGGAATATAAAATAAACACTTTTGCAAATATATAACGAAACAAGTCTGCTTTTATTCAACAATAAAACTGAATAAAAAAAAAATTCAAGTAACAGCAAGATACCAAGAAGACATGATTCACCAGCGTTTGTGTGTCTGCTTATATCCCTTCAGCGATGTCCTTTACAAGTAGCAAAACATTATACTGGCTGTTATGGAATCAAATGTGTGTTTTTATTATATAATAATAAAAAGAACAGCAGCTCACTACTCAAAAAAGTAAATGCGGGGAAGACCCAGCATCGAATCCACAAGCTCTTGATTAGAAGCAGCCATTCTTACCTCAACACCAGCTATACAATTGATATTTGGGCTCAGTTATTACTTATTGACAGCAACATGTAAATTCAATAATTTCTTTTTCTTCGGTTATATTCTTGATAAAGGCACAATTGTTTTGTTATACCTTTTGTGAAAGTGTATTTGATATGTGGATCTCAGTCTTCACACATTATACACTTCACGTCAGCATTTTGTCATTATTATAACATGAAAAAAACTTCTGCTTTAGTTATTTGTTCAACATTTCTTGTCTCATATTTCCTGTCATCCTACAGTTATCCAGATTGTTGTAGACAGGGATCACACATGAAATGCATGTATTCCAAATAACAATATATTATTTATCCTATACAACTCCAGGCACCTCACACTCAGATAAACAGAGTTGAGCTGGGAGAACTTCAGCTGTGCCAGCTGTGTGTTGTGGAAGCCTGAGAACGCTCTTGCCCCGTGAAACCCAACAGACAGATGCTCTGGACTGAAGTTTAAAAGCACCAAGCAGAATTTTATTCCTTTTCTGAAATAATGTACACAAAACACCACAATCGCCTCCATTCTCAATAATCAATAATCACAATACTCCAATTCTCCTCCCAGCAGCTACGTCACTCATACTCCCTCCCAACTCTGGCTCGCTTGCTGGGTCTCTCATAGTCCTTCATATAGTCCTTCACCCGGAAGTGCTCTTGTCCTTCGGTCCATATGATTCATTAGCACTTCCGGGTCAGATGGAGACTTGTATTTTTCTTCAGCCCAGAAGTACTTCTGTTCTTCCTTTCCTGTGATAAGGGAGTACCTCTGGGCTATATTTTTTAAATGCAGCTAACCTCACATTTTCATTTTGTATAGAAAAACTCTCAACTATCGAGCTCAGTTGTGTAATATTATTTCATCACATGAAGTCGAGGATTGTATTAGATCATGGTTGCCAAACAGTTGTTCTTCTGTTCTTGACAAACTAGCTGATGATGGCAAAACATGCAGTCTTTTGAAGTGGAAACAAAATTGCCATTGTTAACAAGTATCTTGTCGATAATATTATTCGTATGCCAGAAATACATCTATACAATACAGTATTTGTGAATTAAGCAGTTTTTCAAAGAATTGACTGAGTAGTATTTCAACTATTGATTGCTTCTTTTAAAATAACTAAGTAGAAGTAAAACAAATGCATTATGATCTATTCAACTGGAACGATGACAGATCTGTGCTTCCATACAATCATTTTGAACAATGTGTTGTGAGGAGTAAGCAGTGTAGTTTACACAATGGTTTACTTTGCTGTTATCTTTCATTGGACTGTACAATAACATATTGATTGCACTGCTTTACTTCTGAGGTATCCATATCTTTCTTCAAAGAATATTTAAATTTGAAGGCCAGGAGGACACAACTGAAAATATGTATATATTTTTTGTAACTGAGATTTTACCACTCCAAGCAAAGATGTGAATGGAGCATTTTTGGTTACCATTCCATTTTGAACATCCCTGACGATCACTCTTTGTGCAACAAACAGCCATCATGGATTGCGCTACCAGAATGACAGCCTGTGTCTATATAGCACAGGACATCACAATGGGATGCCCTATTCCAGTATGAGAAAAAGGCCATACGATAACCAAAAAAGCCCTGCTATATTATCTTTTGTCAGTTTTCCCAGCACTAAAATGGGCCTCTGCTGGCTCTTTTATAAGGCAGTCAATTTCTAACACTTTACTCTCCATTTGTTATTCCCATGTAAGAGAAACAGTGAAATCCACAAGTGGCATTATCATCTCCAGGCAATGTAGAAAGATTAAGGGGACACAGTTTTGGTGTACTGGTATCTAAGGCAAGAGGTGTGGGGTTTCTGAGATTGCCTGTAAAGTAGATGAAAAATTCCGGACAGTGAGGCAGAATAAATACAGCTTAATATTTTTCTTATATACTTTATTTTCCTGAGTACTTATCTTGTTTACTTTGATTCTTACTTGAATATGATTTTAGCTTGTTTCCACAAGTTTTCTTATGTATTGGCAAATTCAGCTGAACTTAACTAATTAACATTTTTTGAATTTTGATACTGAATATAATTTTGCCAATTACCTGTTTATACAGAATACAACATGTTGTAAAATGATAATTTTATTCATTTTTATCTGTGAAAAAGCATAAGGTTAATGATTCATTAACATCTTTAATGATGCTGTCTTTAATTGACTTCACCAATGTGTAGCTGGAGTCCATGTAAATGAAGTCTGTGTACTTGAAATAGGCTGACAGTTGCAAACGTTCCAGAATCACAGTGGCTAATGCTACAGCTTCTCCACTCCAAGAGGCATGATTAAGCTCCTAGCAAGGTCACTACCCTTGTAGCAAAGATGTATTATTGTAGGTTAATTGGTGTTTTCAAAATATGTGTGCTGTAGATGTAGGGATACAGACAAAGTATGTAATTAATATCAGCAATAGTTGAGTGTTGTCCAACATCCAAAATGGCCTGGATAGGCTCCAGCTCCATAAGAACTTGTAATGGAGAAGGTGGGTTTGGTAAATGGATAGATGCTCCTCATTTTGTCTGAGTTGTGTCCCCTGCAGTGTGGGCTGTTTGTTTTGTGTGTATAGTTTGGGGAAAATTGAGAATCTTTTTCTGAAATAAGTGCAAGCAGTTATGAAATCTTTTGTCATGCCTGTGGAAATTTAAGAACTAAGAAAATTAAGAAATCCAGATGAGGTTTATTCAGCAAATGATCTAGCTTGAGTGATAATCGCATTTCATTGATTAACAACATCTACTCTACTTCAGTTTTATTTAATTATTTGTATATTTCCATGTTTTTTTCACTGAATTATATGAAGACTACCGTGTTATACATTGTTTTTTATCCTGCTATAAATAAATTTTAAAGATGATTTATTGCCAAAACTAATAATTGTTAATTTTTATATTTATTGACTTATTTTTATAAGTCATTTAGTCCTGTGTTTCTTCAGTGATACCAAGGTGCAAGAAATAGAAAATTAAAACAAGTAGCATGCATAAAAGGAGGGGAGGTGAGCACAAAGTACAAATTGTGTCAGCATTAAATGTGGTTTAGGCAAAATCAGAAGGTTGGCTGATAGTTATTTTGGCTGTTAGTGGAGTTTAGAGTACAGAAAAAGTTGGTACTCTACAATTTCAAATTGAATGCTTGTTGAATTCTTCTGCTTTTGCATGCACCACCTATTATTGTGGCCACACCTCTTTGATTCTTCACATTGCGCCTATTAATGTTGCCAACCCTTCGGTTTTCCATGTGCCACATTTTTATACTTACACCACATGTGTTTTGTTTGCTTTGGGGACATAATAGTATTTCCTGTGTAGAATGACATATTTTAGCCACACCAGGTTGCCCTCGCATTCAAAAGTAAAAATTAATTTTAGCAATGCCGGGTTTGCATAATGCATTTTGCAAACATGGGCTCAGCGTATTTTCTGCTTAGTTCTGTGACATGAACACTGAGGTGCACTAATTCTGGATTATTAAAAAAAAGAAGGAACTAAACTCGGATAAGATGCCAGTCCATTGCAAGGCATCTTCCACACATCCACATTAACTCATAAAAGGCCCATTTTTCAACATATGATAAAATTAAAAGCATGTCTTTTTGTACATTTTAGAAATTTTACACTTAGAATAATAGTTGTAAGGGTGGCAGCGTATCCCAGCAGTATTACCAGCACTGGACACAACCTTGGGATATGCATCAATCCATATGCAGTAACTACTTGAAGCAATATAATTATATGATTAATAAGAACCATACATAAAAACTTTCACCAAATTTAAAACATACTTGACAATTGTTATTGCTGGCAGATGACTCTTGCATTTTCCAAACTTTGAAAATTAATCATGATATATATGAGTATAAGACTCTGAGATAACTTCACCAACTGCAGAATATATTATAATTAATATTATAATCTACATTATGAAAATATTATAATTATCTGATGGGATGTATGATGTTTTAATTAATTGAGATGTATTAGATATTGTAAACTGTTCACTAGCCTCCAGTATTTTTCAAGATTTATTGAAAACAGTTTTAGGTAAACCTCTGTTAAAGAAATACAGTTTTGACCAGACTGATTATTTTAGACCCATCACTAATCTTTCCTCCTTAAGTAAAATATTGGAGTATTATTAAATAAACACTGTACAATAGATAAATTCCAGTCAGGGTTATCATCTAACCTTTTGCAACAGAAACTATTTTAGTAAAAATTGTCAATGATTTACAGCTAAATACTGATATAACTAACATAACAATTCTCATTGTCCCAGGCCTGAGGGCAACATTTGATGCATTGGATCATAAGACTCTCATTAATAGACTTGGAAAATGGGTGGGCCTATCTAATGTAGCTTTTAACTGGTTTGAGTCTTATGTAACAGGGAGATGTTTCTTTGTAAATTTTAAAGACTGTGTACCGGAAACACATAACATTGAACATGACATCACATCCATCACTTAGATTTTCAAGGATCACCTCTAGGTCCATTGCTCTTCTCACTTTACTTGCTCCCTTTACGACAGATCATCTCAAAACAGAAAGTTGATGACACACAGGTTCATTTATCCATAATTCAGAAGACCCAAAGGGTCTAGACGGTCTGATAGATTGCATAATCAGCATTAGACAGTGACTTAGTTTTAATATTCATAAATAATGTAAGTAAAAAACTAAACTACTTGTAGTCGGCTACAAAAAAAAGTGTAGAAATCTCGAAGGAATTAGAAAAACTACAAATAAGTAGAAAATCTGAGGTAAAAAGATCTTGAAGATTCTGAACTTAATTAGAAATCTTGTATTAATTATTTCACAAAAACTGCATTCTTTCAATTAAGGAAAATTTTTGTCCCTTGTGTTATTAGAGGAGGCAAAAATCTGATACATGCCATCTTTAGCCATTTAGATTTAGACCTAGCAGGTCTATCAAAAAAAAAAGATTTAAATTGATTACAGTTGGTTCAGAACACAGCTGTAAAAATCCTAACTAAAAAGAAGAAATCTGACCACATTACAATGGTATTAGCATCTTTACATTGGCTGACTGTGTCTTTCAGAATCAATTGTAAAATAGTGCTAACTCCAAAAATAAGAAACAATCTAACAAGTGATATATCAGGCCGACATTGTGGAGTTACTTAAATCATAAATTAAAACTTACTTTTATTATCTGGCCTTTTGTTAAATTTGTGACTAATCATATTGTTTGTATGATGTTGTTTCTTGTTGGTATCCATTAGTGACACTGTGCTACCACCCTTTTGGACAAAATTCCATAAAACTTGTGGAAGTAAGAACAACACTGAGGTCCTGTTCCTGATGATGTCCGCACTGGCTGACAATCTCTTTTATTATGCTTTATTGTATCTTAGATATAAACTACAGTAACAATAAAATGCCCAGTGGGCTTTTGGTAGCCAAACCCCAAACATTTTTGTCCTCTCCCTGCTGAACATCTGACCCTTAGTATAATTAGTTTAATTATTGTTTTTCTTTGTTTCCACATTCTACCATTTGAAAAGCACCTTGAATTATGTTTGGTATTGGAAGGATCTATATAAATAAATGTGGTTGTTGTTGAATTAAAAATCAACAGCAATGGTGGCTGGCTGTGCATTGAAATCATACAAATTTTTAAGATTAATTAAATGGCAGTCCACCATATTACTAAAGTATAGTTACATATTTAATCTCTAACAACCTGTTATATAAGCATTGTTTATTTGTTGTGCAAGGCAGGAATACATTCAACACATATTTTAGCTATTGATCATTATATGAAAATTATTTTAAAATATGCTCAAAAGACACAATATAAAAAAGCTGTATATAATACCATAATATGTTACATTACTAATTCCAAAATTTGACAAAATCTGTAATTATTGTGAAAGAGCCTTTTGCAGGATAAATGAAAAGAGCTGGTGAAACAGGCTTCAATTAATGATAATGAGTGGGACATCTTTGAGCTCTGTGGATCAAGTGCAGTTTGTTATAATTAGTTCCAGGACACTGGTGGTTTCAGACCACCATTTTGTTGTTAGGAATACCTGGGTGGGGCCTGGTGTAAGTATCTCTGTTCTTTTGGATAACACCTTTTCATTAAAGAGGAAAAGAAGAAATGTGTTAGGCGTCTGGTACAAAATATTGCCTTGCTTTGTTCTCTTCACCATAAGAGGGGACAGATGGAATCAAGGTGCTGCTATCATAGAGATGGGTTCTTATCTTGTGGATAATGCTGAGGAGTAGGCTTGGACTTCCTGTGACTCTCTGAAGGAAAAGAGGGATCAGAAAACGGATGGTTTAAATCAAATTGTAATATCAAATCCTGTCTTTCAATTCATTTTTTTATGTTCTAGTTACTCATATTTATAGTATTATAACTATTAATTATCCTTGCAAATTTTAACATGAAAGGTGTTTGTCCGTCGGTAGTTCCTGGTTAGCAAAGTCTATCAGAAGTTTACTGTGGAAAAAAAGGAAACATATTAATTTAAAATTTATATGTAACATTGGCAACAATTTAACAGAATTTAAATTAATATTTAATGCTGAATATCCAAAACTATGAAGGAAATATCGGCTTAGCAATGTTAAAACACCGTAGAAAACATTGCATTTATAATGATTACTTAAAACCTGCTATAAAATGTGTATTTTATACATAATACTTGTTTGTGAAGGTCACAGGTGAAAGCAGGACATGAAAGTGTTCTGAGTCAGAAAACTTTAATGAAACTAGAAAGTGACATAAGGTAAAAATGACAGCAGAAATAGTAAATGTTTCTAGATTTAGAACATTAACCACAAGCAGCACACCTGCAAGTTGAGCTTCATCTGTTCTAAACATCAGTCACACACACCTGAGGTGATTAACGAAGAATGGGATTCCTGTCATCCCATAATGTGTGCTCTCTTAGGAATTGCATTTGTCATGGGCAAGGTTTCAGAACCTGATAATGAATGTACCTAATTTACCTTTAAACAGCTTCCCCAATCAAGCAAATGAGTACATCACATTTACCAGAAGCTTTACCTCATAATTCATGAAACCTGCATCACAAGTTAATATGAGTTGCTTACAAGGCTGAATAATGAACAATATTCACTGAATCAGGATACTCTAGACAAGAAAAGTGGGTTAAAACAAATTGATGGATGCACAATATTTACTTATTTTACTCAGAAACAGATAAAGTACAATACATTTGTGGACATTTTGAGGATTCTTAGTACTAATGTCGCTGATCCCATAACAATAAACTGCTATAAAAAGAAAATAAACAAGAATCCCCTCCTAGTGAGTTAAAAAAAATAACAAAGAAAAAACTGTGCTGACTTCTTCATGATTTTCAATAAACTAGAGTTGACAATTTCCAAAACATTACAATGTTTTCTCTACACTGTTGAAGCAAACAAGTATATTAAATTATTATCCATCGCAGAGGTTTCATGAAGCTTTGTGACAGTTATTATTCTTACTCATTTATGGAATGGGAGAGTTGAGTATATTATAGAACTACAGAAATTATTCATTTAGAAAGCAGTTAAAATATTATGTTAGTATTTTGCCAAAGATTGAAAATGCTCATCAAAGATCTAACATACTCCAGATTCTCTTCTTAACAAATTTATTTAAAGTTTTTCTCAACTTAAAGATTTCTTAGAAAAAATTTGCATGTTCTCAAAACACTTAACACAGCAATCAGAACACAATGTCCATGCTACAATACCTTTCATCTTCAATGGAAATTTAAGTGCTGCTTACATTTCTGCTAATACCTAGATAGATAGATAGATAGATAGATAGATAGATAGATAGATAGATAGATAGATAGATAGATAGATAGATAGATAGGATAGATAGATACTTTATTAATCCCAAGGTGAAATTCACATACTCCAGCAGCAGCATACTGACAAAAAACAATATTAAATTTAAGAGTGATAAAAATGCAGGTAAAAACAGACAATAACTTATTATAATGTTAACGTTTACCCCCCCAGGTGGAATTGAAGAGTCGCATAGTGTGGGGGAGGAACGATCTCCTCAGTCTGTCAGTGAAGCAGGACAGTGACAGCAGTCTGTCGCTGAAGCTGCTCCTCTGTCTGGAGATGATACTGTTCAGTGAATGCAGTGGATTCTCCATGATTGGAGAAGTTCCATGCCTACAATAGAGCCTGGCTTCCTCACCAGTTTGCTCAGGCGTGAGGCATCCCTCTTCTTTATGCTGCCTCCCCAGCACACCAGTGTGTAGAAGAGGGCATTTGCCACAACCGTATGATAGAATATCTGCAGCATCTTATTGCAGATGTTGAAGGACGCCAGCCTTCTAAGGAAGTTTAGTCAGCTCTGTCCTCTCTTGCACAGAGCATCAGTATTGGCAGTCCAGTCCAATTTATCATCCAGCTGCACTCCCATGTATTTATAGGTCTGCACCCTCTGCACACAGTCGCCTCTGATAATAAGAGGCTCCAGGAGGGGCCTGCATCTCCTAAAATCCACCACCAGCTCCTTGGTTTTGCTGGTGTTCAGGTGTAAGTGGTTTGAGTCTTACCATTTAACAAAGTCCTCGATTAGGTTCCTATACTCCTCCTCCTGCCCATTCCTGATGCAGCACACGATAGCAGTGTCGTCAGTAAACTTTTGCACGTGGCATAACTCTGAGTTGTATTGGAAGTCCGATGTATATAGGTTGAACAGGACCGGAGAAAATACAGTCTCCTGCGGTGCTCCTGTGTTGCTGACCACAATGTCAGACCTGCAGTTCCCGAGATGCACATACTGAGGTCTGTCTGTAAGATAGTCCACAATCCATACCACCAGGTATGAATCTACAATCATCTCTGTCAGCTTGTTCCTGAGGAGCAGAGGTTGGATGGTGTTGAAGGTGCTAGAGAAGTCCAGAAAAATAATTCTTACAGCACCACGTATCTGTCCAAGTGGGAGAGGGATCTGTGAAGCATATAGATAATGACATCCTCCGCTCCCACCTTCTCCTGGTATGCGAACTACAGAGGGTCAAGGGCGTGGTGGATCTGTGGCCTCAGGTGGTGAAGCAGCAGCCGCTCCATGGTCTTCATCACATGTGATGTCAGAGAGACAGGCGGGAAGTCATTCAGCTCACTAGGACATGATACCTTTGGGACTAGGGTGATGCAGGATGTTTTCCAAAGCCTAGGGACTCGGGAACTACAATGTCCATACAGAAGTTGATGTAGTCAGTAGTGCAGTCAACAACCTCCTCAATGTTCTCACTATGTGACCCCTGCAGGATATCCCAGTCCGTAGTTCCAAAGCAGTCCCTCAGAGCCTGCTATGCCTCAGGGGACTACTACCTGAATGAGTGTGTGGTTGTAGGTAGCTCCCTCACTCTTGGTTTGTAGTGAGGTTGAAGCAGAACCAGGTTATGATCTGCTTTCCCAAGCGCAGGCAGCGGGTTGGCGCAGTATGCGTCTAATGTTTGCATACGGTAGGTCAATAGTCCTATTTCCCTGGATGTTATAATCAACATACTGGGAGAAGGCAGGTAATGTTTTGTCCAGCGTCACATGGTTAAAAAATCTGTAAAGCAAATTATGATATGATATTTGTGGATTTTGCACAAAACTATGCAGGCACAGTAACCAAAGAGAAGAAAAATGGTTCACTCATTCCAATACCGGAATGCATTTCCTCTAAGAAGACATACTTAAGTAAATGTTGTGTGGTATCATATGAAATAACTATAACACGTTTAAATATGTAGACTAGAGGATGGATTTATGTAGATGCAGATTTACACAGATGAGTTTTTCCTTACTCTGTGAAAGCAAATCATAAACCTCTTCCATGGTCAGTAGACACACTCAAAATTTAAACAACACGCTGCTGTACAATATTATGTTTTATTGTTCCAATCTTTGATCCCTTTCAGGGCAGAGAACAGCATCTACATCACTGATGATATTTTCTTTTGCAAGGCCCATGGGAAAAAATTGTCAGGAGTGTCAAATCCAGCCTTGACATGACTCTGCTGTTCTGTCATCACATGCCTCCTCCATAGCATGCAAAAGTGTTTCATGAACATTTGGGTTGCAATCATACACTCTCCAACACCAGACAGAAAAGAACACCTCAACAAGATTTAGGAAGGGGAAGTATGGAGGAAGAAAATGTACCTTTAAAGTGTGGTTGGGCTTCAAACCAATCATGGACATGTGATGTATGGTGGAATTGTACATTGTTCCATATGACCACATGTACCACATCTGGGCCCTCTTCATCTTCTGCTTGTCTGGGTAGGAGTGCATCTCTGAATTTGTCCAAAAAAGCAAGGAGATATTATGTATTATAGGGACCCAGCACAGAAGTATAACATACTACACTCTGTATTGTTATAACTTCACAAATTGTGATACTGCCTCTCCAGTGTCCAGGGACATTGACCAATTGCACGCTGAACAATGACATTCCTCCCTTGCCTTCTGTTTTTGCACAAATTGAACATAGCTTCAACAACATACAGTATACATAGTTGCATACTCTAGGATTGCTGTCAAGTTCCATAATTCTTTGTAAATGTAATGCAACATGTGGACAGGCATGTGGTTAAGGTAGTGATGTAACATTTTGAAACAGCATCAAATACACTCCTATTTTAAAATCCAGAAGGAACACAAACCAGTAAAAACTGAACCCTTGCTTCACTTTACTCTGAATTTCATTCAAAACGCACTCTATGAGCTTACCTCATTCTAACAGAATTTCCCCTCAGTACCCAGTCAATAGTAAATAGTGAGCTAACAATTAGGTAAACTAATTGGCAGACAGCATTAGTTTAACTGACTAACTGCTAAATGATCTGCTGGTCATCTCTGAAGAACGGACAATATGATTTCACATGATGAAAAAAGGGTCAGATGCAATTGACAGTTGTGCTCAAAAATTAGAACTTTTCCATGTGTTTTAGATCATTGTGTTTGCATTTTTGATTTTTGTATTAATCCAACAAATATTTACTATTGATTTAGTGCAACTACTTATAGGCCGCTATGTTTAGTGTTTGGAGAAAATGTACATTTGTTCTGAAAAATGTTTTAAATATTTTGAAATACTATAAAGTAATAAAGATTACTTATGTATAATTATTAGAATAATTTTGTTCCATTTAATACTCCAAATAAATTCACCCAAATTAAGAGAATTTAATGTCTACAAAGTAAAATATTTGATGTTATCAAATTCAGTCTGTACTTTACATAATGTATTGCGTGTTTTTCACCTGGAAAACAAAGACATGTAAACAAAACAAAAAAAAAAAGATTTTAGAACACTTAGCATTTGAAGAAACCTGCAGTGATGTTTCCAGTTTGCGTCTGTTGTGTGTTTAATTACTGTAATTTCATGAACTTTTCTAAATGTTCTGTGTATCAGGCAGTAAAGGAGACAATAAACTTGCTTGGTAGAAATTAATTTGAACTTAAGGAAAACATCTAATTCCAGAAAATGTATGCTGTTTCTATAGCCAAAACTTAAAAGTTGCAAGGTGGACAGATATAAAAGTGGACAATTTTGACTCTTCTGAGCACCAGACAATTGAAAAACACCTTTTGAAAATGTAGCTTTGACTATCAGTAGTCTTAATTACTGTATACTGTATGTGCACAGTACATATGTATGCATGTTAAAAAGAATATATAAACAAGGTGTATATACTGTATGTATACATATACAGTATATATTACATAGTTTACAGCCAAAAAATGCAAAGAGTACGCGACACATGTTTCGCCCTTATTTGGGCTCATCAAGCGTACACATTCCACTGCACCCTTCTCGGGGATCGAACCTTGGGCATCAGCCTATGGAGGCCTGATGAGCCCAAATAAGGGCGAAACACGTGTTGTATACTCTTTACATTATTTGACAGTAAACTATGTAACATTCTATGATCTGCTTCTCGCAACTGAGAGGGCACCTGTGGCAGTGTTCTGAATATATAACACCAAAACCTCATTATTTAACACTAGAATTACCAGAGCCTACGAAAAAACCCATAGATTCGGCCCACCTTAAATCCGTTCACACCTCTCCACCAGTGTCCATTGTCCTGTATATGTGCCGATAAAGACAAGCTGCAAGCAGCCGGCTATTCCATCCCCCCAGCAACTTAGAACGTGCACAAACTTCTCCCAGCTCATGCCTTAATTGATTATCTGGGAGTGAAGTGGAGTTTTAGAGTGGAAATAATAGATAGTTATTTGGAACAAATTTCATGTGTGTTCCATTTCTACAGTAATCTGTGTAGACAAATTTTTAAAACAGATAAATTTTTCATATTTTAGTAATAAATGACAAAATGTAGGCATAAACTATATAATGTATGAAGCCTGAAGTCCTAAGATCAAGTAAACACTTTCACAAAAGGTTCAAGAAAAAGGCAACAGCTTCCATGACGTAGCAGTAAGATTTGCTGACTTATAATCAAGAGTCCCCGGTTCGATCCCGACTCACTCCTATATTTGCCGTATACAGTGTTAATATTATACAGTACACACATACACTTGGTTTGCATCTGTAACACACAGTGTACATTTATAGGACTTGTAAAAGTTACCATTTTTTTCACTTTTATTCTCTCTAAATCATGATCATGATACATACTAACAAACCCCCCCACCAAGAGATCTGAAGCTGTTAGTTTTTATTTGAAACTGGGAATAACTGGAGATGTAAATGGTGTTTTGAGACAATGGAACTGGACATTCTCTCATCTGGAGGGATAAAAGCTGACACACAGACGCTGGCAAATCTGCCTTCTTTGTATCTCACTGTCACTTGATTTTTTTTTATTTAGTTTTATTGAGTGTTCCTGCTGCACTGAATAAGCTCACGCCTTTATTTGTCCAGAGGTTAATATATACTTAGCCTGATTATATAAAGTCAGTGTCAGAAATTATAAAGTAATTCCTGAATATATAAAGTCAGCGTCGGAATATATAAAGTCAAAACTTCAATATATAAAGTCAGCATTGGAAAATATAATATCATTCCCAAATATATAAAATTAGGACAATTTACAAATAAAATGGTCTTGTTCCATCAAATATTCTCTAATTTCCGTGCTTGTCATTTCACTCGTACTAGTGAAAGGTAAATTTCGACAGAAGCCACTCAGAGTCGATCGGGCTTGTGTGGTTAATCCAAAAATGCGCCCATACAAAAAGAATAAATTAATATAGTGTTCAAAATGGTAGGCAAATACATCATTTTGAAACTGAACAGTGTTTTTTTTTTTAAATATTTTTCTGAAGAAGTTTTTGTTAACTTATTTTCTTACGTTGTATTAGGAACTCATTGAGTTTACTAAAAATGTGCCTGAGTCTTTTCAATCAATATCAATATAATCTGACTTTAAATGTATATATTCAGGAATGACTTTATATATTCCAATGCTGACTTTATATATTCGTTAATGACTTTTTATATTCTTACTCTGACTTTATATATTCAGGAATGACTTTATATATTCTGACGCTGACTTTATATATTCAAGGTTTGACTTTATATATTCAGGAATGACTTCATATATTCCAAAAATCATTGTAATTGCCTGTTTGGCACCCCATAACATATATACTTGTGGAAACTGCCTCCCTCAAAATGCTAGATGGCAGTTCCCCGGAGTGCTGTGGTGCCCCGCATTACACACACAGCACATCCTGAGACTTGGAGTTTGGTTTCTCAGCCCTGTTGGGTGGCATGGGTGCCACCAGGGGGTGCTGTGTAAGGACCTGGGGAGTCATGCTTCCCTTATAGACTGGATGTACTAGGAAGTCACGATGACGGAACCCCCAAAGTACTTCTGGGCTGATTAAAGAAGTTGAGTTCTCCATCTGACTCAGAAGTGCTGGCAAGTCACGTGCGAGGAAGAACAGAAGCACTTCCCGGGTCTGGCACTATTTAAAGGACTGCTGAAAACCCAGCAGGGGAGCCAGAGTCAGGAGGAGAGAGACAAAGCTTGCTGAGGAGGAGTGAAGTAGAATAAGAAAGAGAAGAAAGGTAATACGATTCTGTAGTTCTTGGAAAACATTTTAAACCTGATTTTCAGTAATACCAGCAATCACATCAGTTATCCTAGCTTGCAAGTCCTCTAAAGATCGAGGTTTGGTTGAATAAACGTTAGTTTTCACATGTCCCCATAAAAAGAAATCCAGTGGAGTCAAATCTGGTGAACATGGAGGCCAAGAAAGTGATCCACCTCTTCCAATCCATCTGTTAGGGAAAATTCTCATGTAGAAACTGTCTAACATGCAAAGCAAAGTAACAAAGAGCACCATCTTGTTGAAACACTGTATTCTCTATCAGTCTTAATTGTTCAAGTTGAGGAATAAAGTAACTTTGCAGTATTTCTAAATAGCTACCACCATTCACAACACACCCTTCAAAAAATAATCACTCTATGACTCGATTTTTTCCCAAAGAACACCACACATTAACTTTGGGAGAATCTCTTTTATTTTCAACAGACTCATGTGGATTTTCAGTTCCCCAAATACGGTAAAAATAAAACTTGTAAAGACAAAAAAATATAGATACATCAAGCTTTCTAATCCTTTTTACAAATTCTTTCACATATACAGGCAGTCCCCGAGTTATGTACGAGATAGGGACTGTAGGTTTGTACATAAGTTGAATTTGTACGTACAGGTACATTATTTTAATAATTGCTAGTTGTTGACCGACTGTAACCAAGTGCTCTGCCAATGAATGATGGAGTTTCACCTCTCTCTGACCATTTTATTATTTCTACTTTATTTTCAATGGTGATGGTTTTTCTCTAATTTACTGTATCACCAGCACTTGCATCAGATTTGTGTTTCAGAGACATTCTTGAAGGGTGAAGACAAAAGGTTAAGATGAGCTCTTTTGCACAGCACTGTACACGCTATCACAGCAGGAAGGCACCCGTCGTCAACACGTTTGTACTGACAAGAGACAACTTCCTGCTATGTGCATAACAGTATAAGCAGGCTTGCTATTGAGAATAAATGGGGCGGTAAGGGTCAGTTCACCACCTGCCCACCACACAGTCACCTCCACTACAGTATGCTGCCTGCAGTGTCTGCCCCCATTCAACAGGCAGTCGCCCTACAATGCTACCCCCCGCTACTCTGTTCACCCTCAAATGCCTCCGTTCAGTCACAACTGGGTCACAGCTTGCAGCATTACCAGCTGCCCATCGAGAACGAACGGGGTAGCCGTGTGTGGTGGGTGGGCAGTGAAACGCCCCCCTCCGCTCCATCCAGCCTGCGTCCAGTCAGGAGCAGTAGCTGCGATGGCGTAGAGGGCGGGCAGCGAACCGCCCCATCAAGCCTCTGTCCTGCACATGAGAGATAGCTGTGGCCCTGGTGACTATGGACCATGGGTCACTGCTTGCTGCCAGAAGCCGTCTGAGGGACACTACACTGTGCGAGCAGCAAATTCGCCCCCCTCCAGCCTCCGTCCAGCCACCACTTGCAGCGTCCCCAGGCCAAAGATGACGAAGCAGCAATTACTGAGGCACATGCATCGCAGCTGCTGCCCTGTTCGTAAGTCGTAGGTCAGATGTCCGTAACCTGGGGACTACCTGTACTTACAAAGTTACAACTACTTTAAATTGCACATGGACTTTATGGACACCCTGTATGTATATATATATAAGTATATATATTAACCTCTGGACAAATAAATTTCTGTCTATCTATACATATATATAGCTAGATATAACAGAATGAACCTGCACAAGCCAACAAATGAACAGTATATGTCAACCTATGTACATATTTGAAAGGATATATTCAAACCAATGTATCTGAAATGAGATATATGTATTTATAGTAAAAAACATTTTTTATATTTACAAACTAATCTGTTTTTTTATATATGAACCAATTTTCACACACACACACATACATATATACATATACATATATATATATATACATATACATATATATATATATATACATATACATATATATATATACATATACATATATATATATATATATATATAAATTGTGAACGCTGGCCCGGACACAGACAGACGGACATCGTAATCTCACCCAACACACTTTTATTTACAATATTTACAGGTCAGTGCACTTCCCAGTGCCTTCTGCACCGTTCAACGTCCAGGCCCCACAGTACTTTGTGCCTTTCTCTCCTGGCCGCCTCCAATCCTCAGTCCAGCTCCGTCCTCTTCCACCCGACTTCTGCCGCTCACTGAAGGGAGGCGGCCCCTTATATATGATTCCCGGACGAGCACCAGGTGCTCCCGGCATTCTTCCCTTGGCCACGCTCCAGCGTGGCGGAAGTGCCGGCTGTCCTCCCGGCAGCTCTCCGGGTGTCCTCCAAAGTCTTCCCCCCAGCACTTCCTGGTGTGGCGGAAGTGCTGGGCTCTCGGGATATCCAGGCACCGGGGCGCCACCTGGCAGTGGCCACGGGTCTCTACAGGGCTGGGCTTCCAAGCCCTTAACCCGAGCCCCCAACATAACCAGGATGGACGCCGCCCCCTCGGTCTGGAGGAGGCACAAGCCCTCCTCCGATCCTCCTGGTGTCGACCACAATATATATATATATATATATATATATATATATATATATATATATATATATATATATATATATACTAATAAAAGGCAAAGCCCTCACTCACTCACTCACTGACTGACTGACTCACTGACTGACTCATCACTAATTCTCCAACTTTCCATGTAGGTAGAAGGCTGAAATTTGGCAGGCTCATTCCTTACAGCTTACTTACAAAAGTTGGGCAGGTTACATTTTGAAATTCCCATATAAGGCCGTCCGTCAGCGGCAATCCAATAGAAACACTGCCGCTAAATATTCACGGGTGAAGGACTGTGCTTATGCAGAGGAAGATGAGATGGTCAGGGTGGTGTTTGGCACAAACTCAGCGAAACTGCGAGAGAAACTTTTAAGTGCCGGGTCTTAGCTAACATTACATACAGCCGTGGACATCACACGAGATGGCACCAGCACAGCTGGGAAACTTCGATGCAAGAACACCAAGCGGCTCACGTGAACTGACGCAGTGCACAGACAAAAAACAACAGTTCCAAAGAGTGCTGAACAAAAACCGAATTACACAATTGAGAAGGCAGCAAAAAAATATGAAGCATCTGATACATACAAGCATATTCATAAGTGATGCTACCGCGGAAACAAAGCACACGGTGGAAAAAGTCAATGTCCCGCTAAAGGAAGACAGTGTGAAAAAATAACCCGTGCATGCAGTGTGTCACATCTCAGATAAAGAGGAAGACAAGCTGTTTATTGGTGCAGTAAGAAACGAATCAATGAATGAAACCTCTTATCTTTACAACGATAGACAAACACGGAATGTAACTTGAACACAACACATTGTACAAATACGACCCTGATTAAAAGAAATAATGATAATCAAATCCTTGATGACAGCAACACTCAATAACACTCACAAAACAATTACTGTATATTGACAATCATGTTACGTTATTTTTAAAATGTTCCCTTTTCTTTTTCATAACTTCTTTAACACACTACTTCTACGCTGCGAATATATATATATATATATATACCCGATCTACATACTCTCAAATAGACAAGCCACACGCCGTGGCACAATTGTAGAGGCTTCGCCTCTAGCGCCGACATCTGAGGTTCGATTCCAGAGAGGGTATGTACGTGTGCTTCCCGATTCATTTTACCCTCGCATCTCCTTGGTTTGGGACGTATGAAAAAATATGAGGTTAACGCAGAATCATGTTACGTTAATTTTTAAAATGTTTCCTTTTCTTAGCACAAGCATAGCTGAGAAGCTTCGATGCATGTACTCCATAACGCGTTAAAAAAATACCGCATTTAATCACACTTTCGATTCCAAGCAAAGGGGAACTTTTGTCAATGCATGATTTCCTGGTACATCGATTACACTGATGCACACATCACAGCTACAAAAATGTTAGAGTCGGAATAAAGCGCGTTCCTACGACTGATCGAAGGAAAATTTCATTTCAAATACTACCCGAGCGAAGCCTTGATAAAAGCATGATTTTGTGCACACTGAAAAGCAAGCAAAATTAGATGCATTACAGAAAGTGGACTTTGTTGCTCTTACTGGGGATCATTGGACTTCCGTGACTGTTAGTAATTCTAATTACATCTAATTACAAAATGTTCAATGATCACACTGTTTTAGCCTAATGTACAAAATAATTTTGGCTAAGGTTACTCAGAGTTTAAAGATTAAGTTGGTCAAATTACCTTTTATGTTTCTGACTTATTTTTTTAAGAAGAAAAACTGCACTTTATGTTGGAATTTTGGTTATTATTTAAAGATAATACCATTCTGAAAATGTACTTAAAGTACTTAAACTACCACTTTATTTTTAAGTCTGCCCAATTTTAACCAGGGATGATATTTTTGTTTCTGTTTTGAATTCAAATGCAGTTTAAAAGCATTTTTTTTCAGAAATTAAAAGAGCTTGAGTTTACAATATTCATGTCCATGTCTATTATTTGATTCTGTCGCCCACTAAAACCCTTTTAAATTAAAAAAAAAACATTTGCGATTTGGGGCAAATTTACGTGTTGATTCCATACGATTAATCAAGATTAATTCTTACACAGCCTCTAATTAATTGGATTAATTTTTTTAATCGAGTCCCACCCCTAATATATATATGTAGATTTGTATATATATATATGTGTATATACAGTATATATGTAGATATGTATATGTATATATATGTATATATATGTGTGTGTGTGTGTATATATATATATATGTGTAATATATATGTATATATATATTTATATGTATATGTATATATATGTATATATATATATATATATGATGTGTATATATATGTTTATATATGTGTGTGTGTGTCTGTGTGTATATATATATATATATATATATATATATATATATGCCAGCAACACTCATGACAATGACAAAACAATTACATTGTCAATCATGTTACGTTATTATTAAAATGTTTCCTTTTCTTTTTACTTCTCCGCTGCCAGGCGCGGATATTTTGCTATATATATATATATATATATATATATAGATATATAGGTACAGTAATCCTCCTCGATCGCGGGGTTGCGTTCCAGAACCCCGCGATAGGTGAAAATCAAGTAGAAACCATATGTTTGTATGATTATTTTTATATATTTTAAGCCCTTAGAAACTCTCCCACACTGTTTATAAATATTCTCCGCAGTTATACAGTAAACCCTTGTTTATCGCGGTTAATCCGCTCCAGACAGATAAATGAATTTCCACGAAGTAGGATTCTTTATTTATAAATCTAATATTTTCACAGTTAGAGCATAGAAAACCTGTTTACGACCTTCTAAATACGTTTTTTAACATTATTAGAGCCCTCTAGACATGAAATAACACCCTTTAGTCAAAAGTTTAAACTGTGCTCCATGACAAGACAAGATGACAGTTCTTTCTCACAATTAAAAGAATGCAAACATATCTTCCTCTTCAAAGTGCGCGTAAGGAGCGGAGAATGTCAGAGAGAGAGTAAAGTAAACAATGAAAAATCAATAGGGCTGTTGCGCTTTTAAGTATGCAAGCACCACGATAAAGCAGCGGCAATGAAGGGATCAATGCAAAGGTAGCCTTTCAGCATTTTTTACAGGAGCGTCCTTATCTTCTAAGCAAACAGCCTCTGTGCAAAAAGCCCCTCTGCTCACATCTCCTCCGTCAAGCGCAGAGAACGTCAGAGAGAGAGAGCGAGATTAAAGCAAAAAATCAATAAGTGAGCTTTTGGACGCACCTCGATAAAGCGGCATTTCTTAGAGGAGCGTCCGTATCCACTAGGCAAAAAGCTTCTGTGCAAACAACACCTCAGCACACACCCTCTTCGTCAGGCGCAGAGAATGTCAGAGAGGGTGAGATAGAGGCAGAGACAAGCAAACAATCGAGCTCCACGCAGGAGGCATATCTTATAGCATTGAGGAGTTTTAGTTAATATGTAATACGTGCTCTGATTGGGTAGCTTCTAAGCCATCCGGCAATAGCGTCCCTTGTATGAAATCAACTGGGCAAACAAACTGAGGAAGCATGTACCATAAATTAAAAGACCCATTGTCCGCAGAAATCCGCGAATCAGCGAAAAATCCGCAATATACATTTACATATGCTTACATATAAAATCCGCGATAGAGCAAAACCGCGAAAGTCAAAGCGCGATACAGCAAGGGATCACTGTATATATAGATAGATAGATAGATATGACAACAACACTCATATCAATGACAAAACAATTACATTGTCAATCATGTTACGTTATTATTAAAATGTTTCCTTTTCTTTTTACTTCTCCGCTGCCAGGCGTAGGTATTTTGCTATATATATATATATATATATAGATAGATAGATAGATAGATAGATAGATAGATAGATAGATAGATAGATATGACAACAACACTCGTATCAATGACAAAACAATTACATTAACAGTCAACTTACGTTATTTTTAAAATGTTTCCTTTTTATTTTCATAACTTGTTTAACACACTACTTCTCCGCTGCGAAGCGTGGGTATTCTGCTAGTGTATATATATATATATATATACACACACACACACACACACCCTCCTTAATTGCTATATATTGGCTTGGATTCCTGTAAGTCTAATCATGTTCCTCTGATTATGATTCCTGGTAGGAGTCGAGAGCTCAGGAATAAAAAAATATTTTAAGATACTTGATTCATTTTGAGGATTTCCAACTACAAGTGTATGTGTGAATGAAATTCAAGATTAAGCAAGCTTAGAAAATGGTATGTTACAGTATGGTTTGGTATCAACGTTAATAAAAGGACAAGTATCTATGTGTCCGTCTGGTTACTGTGTCTCTGTAATCCAATAAATGGAGCATCACAAACATTATCACTGCTTTTACAAAACCAATACCAAATTGCATATGACAGAGACATGGAAACCAGATGGACACAGCATTTCAAATACTGTATTAATACATTCAACAGTATTCCAACTGAATTTGTTCAAAAGAGAGTAACTATCAGATTGAGAGAAATCAGTTTTTCCACCTTAGTAAAAGCACAAGAGTCTGTGTATCTGTGCGTCTGTCCAGTTGCTATGTCTCTGTTATATGCTAGTCCTTTAAATGTTGTTTGGAAAAATAAAATGGAGGTTAGCCTGTCTAGTATAAAGGCCTAATTGACAGGTTCATGTCATCCTTTTAACAGATTCTCTTGTCTCAACAGAAGATTTCTAAAGCTGTTGTTAAAGTAACCACTCGGTTTTTGGTCCCCTCCCTGACCAAGGCCATTTTTGCCCATTTGCTCAGTTGTGCCAGATGATCAACTCCAGGAGGAGTCCTGGTAGTTCCGTCCTCCTTCCATTTCACAATTATTGAGGCCACTGTGCTCTAGGTAACCCTCAATGCTTTGCAAGTGGTTTCATACCCTTGTCCTTCTCTATGCCTTGGCACAATTGTATCACAAAATACTGTAGTTCCAACCAACCACACAGCCATGGTGAGAGACGTCTGTAGATTACTATAAGAAAATGTTATGCTGTTCTCTAAAACTTCAAAACGTTTTACATTTTGTTCTTGAAGTATCTGAAAGATGGAAGTTATGTTTCTTTAAACAGTATGGTTCAAACTGTGACACAGAAGGTGTTTTCAGTCTAACAGATACCAGGAATTTTTTCTTTCTTTAAATGTTAAGAAATTTCTTGTGATTGCAACAGGATTTGCCCCAGAACCTTTCTTTCTGAAATTTCACATACATGTTAAATGTCAAACTTAATTGAACTTATATTGAGTGGGGTTGGCCTTAATCAGGTCTGACTTTAATGGAAGGATGACTAACAGCTTACACTAATTATCTCTTTTAATTGGGTTGGATTTACTCGAAGTAAAAACTTTTTCACACCTGAACATTGCCTGTTTGATTAACTTGCACACCTGACAAGGATGAAATTCAACACTTTGCTGTAAGTTTTCTTAACAGCTTTCTTGTAGAAAATCTTTTTGAAAGAATTCTTAACACTGATCTTAATTAAAATCAAACTGCAGTACTGTAAGTAGTAGAAGTGTTGGATACACATTCCACACGGACATACATTTTCATTTACTTTAAGAGCTGTGGATTATTGATACCAGCAATTTGAACAGACTGCGTTTTGGAAAAGTTTTAGAGCATTTTTGAGTTCTACTGATGTAATCAAAGGCCTTCTAATGGCTGTGGACTTTATAAAGGACTCAATACCTTGTTAATAGGGCTTAAAGGAAACGGTCACGATTAATTTCAAATGATTTGCTTGTGATATTTGTACTTTTTGGTCCTTCGAAATGTATTCTTTTGCAACACTAAAGTGTGTTAGGTGCTTTCCGCTCATCACATTGTCAACACTTCTGAAACTGGCATGTGCTGCACCTGCAACATTTCTAGTCAAAATTCAGTCTCACATTTCAAGATTCAAGATTTCAAGATTCGGGAAGTGGTCATTTTTTCAATTTATTAGATTTATACAGTAGCAATTTCTGCAGCCAGAGATGTTTCTTATTCCAACTAAAAGAAAATATAGCTTTGCCAACTATTAAAAAAGGACTTTATTATATCAATTGGAATATACTTACAAATATATATAGGAACTTTAGAAAAATATTTTAAATGAAGATGTGTCTTAAGTTGAACATTTTCAGCTTGAGGCTCTCCTTGGAGGAGAATAGTATTTTGCTTCAATCCTGTTCTTTGACATTTTGCAAAATCTTGTGAAAATGAAATTGTTCAAATTCAATTGTTCAAAATCATTCACAGGAAATAACAGATGGAGAAACCACCTCCACCATAAAAGAATATTGAGCTCTACCTATAACAGAGATAATAAAGTCCTATTATATCTGCCTGATTAAAGTTTAGCCCACAATAAGATTCATCAGATTCTGTTTAATGCAGTACAGAGATGCAGAGGATTGATCCTATCCTAGCGGCATTGAGTGCAAGGCAGGAATCTGTAGCACCCAATTAAGACTTGTCAGTTAACCTGACATGCATATCTTTAGGAGAAAAAGACATAGGAAATGTGCAAACACCACACACTGGCTGGGCAGGAATTCAAATCCAGTTTTCTAGAACTTTGAAGTGGTAGTTGTAGTAATTCCTTCATTATGTTGCCCACAGCAGATTCAAATAGAAAAGGGTAAATAAAGTAAAGTAAATAAACAGAGAAGAGAGGAAAAGTGGAAATGTGATATGCATAGGCTTCTGCATTTCATGTAAAAGACAAAGGTCAGCAGAGTTTGAGTAGTCATCTTTTATTTGAAAACAAGTTAAGGTTTTGGAATGTATAAGTCAAAGTGCAAACTCCAATTCAAACGTTCTTCAGATTACAACTGTTAAAACTAATCCTACAAGATACTGAAACATGCGGTATACTAATTATTTTAAGTTAGATTTATTGAATTTCCAAACTTTATGAGAACTAGAAAATTATGTTCTGACATCTAAACAATTTTTTCAGTGTATATGTGCTTTCTCATGAATCACCTTCATTTATTTTTTCAGGTTGGAGCACAAAAGTTTCAGCATAGCCATCCTGATATGTTGACTCAGCACTGCATGTTTTGTCTTTTGATTTTATTTTGCACTTGATTACAAACTCTGAGCTGCCAAATGAATGGTTCTTGTCTTAAATAATATGGTGTTGTAATAGGCTCTGACTTATACTTTGGGTATTTAAATCCCGAGTTTAAATTATGGTAAAATAATTCACTCTGCCTGTTTGTACAGCCCAAAAAAGAAGCACATTAAGGCCCATAAACCCTATAAGTTCTTGTGAAAGAATTTAGGAACTTCTGGTCGCTGGATCTAAGGCACAGATTAAGAGTAAATCAGGGCTAGCAGAAGGTACACCATTTTTCGAGGAACAGGCTTTACATACATAAAGCAAGCATTACATACATACTGAATACAATAAAGGGAACAACAGGCTCATTTTTCTTAAGAGGCTGTGCACCTTTAGGGTGGGTAGTGACATCCTTCATGTACTTTAGAACTCTGTGATGCCCAGTCCAGTTTTCTGAAATGTGGTGTGTTGGGGTAGTAACATCACTTCAAGAGGCCCACCGAATCAACAAGCTAATTAAAATGCCAGTCTTAGTTATGGAATGCACTTTGGGCCCCCTGGAGGTTGTAGTAATGGAGTGGATTAAAACAAAACTTGTGCCATTATGAACAATTCTTCACATCCTCTCTCTGATACCCACACACTGAGAACCATCAGTGAATCATTCAGCACAAGTGTGTCAAGAAACACTATGGGGCCTTCTTTATACCAACTGCAATACACCCGCATAATGCTTTACTGTGACTGTGACTGCTAATTCAGACGCTTTATTTCTTTCTATTCATTCTGGCATAGCATGTGTTCATCAGGCTATTTATTTATTTATTTATTGAGCTTCTGTAAAAAGTCAAATTTCCCCCAGGGACAAATAAAGTTCTATCTAGCTATTTATATACAGTAACTACAGCAGCAGAGTCAGAGAACAAAGATGTTTCTTTGCTTATGGAAGCTGTGTGCACTGTATCAATTTAAGGAGTTCCACTCCTAGGACTGGACAGAAAACATGCTACATGTTCTGTATGCATTCCAATATAGGACAAGAAGAGCTTACATATATTTATATATAAGGTGTTGTCTCAGCTTCTGAAGGGGCCACTCCTCCCACCTACTGATCATGATCAGTTGACTCCTCCTACCCTTCCTACTGTCTGTTGTTGTTCCAATACACAACTCTTTTGATTCACTGATCTATGTTTAACCAAAAGTTCATTTTAATGTCATTGTTCACGTACTTATTTGAATTTACTGTACTTTGAGTTGCCTTGTATCACTAAATAGGTACACATTTATGTGGTTCAAGTAAAAGTGAATACCCAAACAAGATATATAATTAGAATTTACACTTTATCCATAGCTGGCTAGACCTTTTACAAGTGGCATTCATATCTGCACGTTTCATATTCTTAGAAGAATGTGCAGTAAAAAGAAAACTGAGCTATAATAATCAGTCTTACTTGAGGTTTGCTGCCATAAAACTAAAGGATCTCTACCCCTCAAGCACTGCAATGCCTATAAATTTGCAAACTTCCAGAATTTATTGTGCAGCTTCCAAAGTTTTCTTGGGGACTTTTAATTAAAACTACCTTTCCTGCTGTCAAGCAATTGTGCTGTGTTGTGTCACTGCCTCATAGCAATACTTTCTTCATAAGGTAAGAATATTTTTCATTTATGAGGCAACCCACTGCCTTCGGTGCTGTTCTGTGATTAAATGACAATCGTCTGCCAATATCTATGTGCATTAATTAGACGGCACCTGTCTGAAATCTGAGAATAATAACCAGAACGAAGAGCTAAATGGTTTTACAGAATAATTTTTGATCTAGTTCAACCAATATAAAAATTCACAGAAATCAATTTAGCTAACCAGTATTTTCAAGGGCTTTTGACCCATTTAAGAAATGGTTTGCATTGCAATAGGTATTAACTTTAAGCACTCACACAGACCTAATGATTGTATATGAGTAGAGGGTCATTTAACAGCATATTTTTATAAAATATTTGTTATATGTTATACATTATGTTAGACAAAGGGTTATGATTATGTTCTAAATAACTAATGTAAAGAGAGAAAAAAAAGGCAAGGTTTACTTCTGCAGCACTGTAATGTGACTGCCTTAGAAGTTGGTCAACCACTCACATAGATTTCCTGTTCAAGGTTTTATAGGGTTGAGGAATTGGAAGAAACTGGGTTAGGTTTCATCTTCTAGGGCAAGTTCTCATTTTCTGTAGTTAAAGAAGGGAAACATGTAAG
Organism: Polypterus senegalus; assembly: GCF_016835505.1. NCBI lineage: Eukaryota > Metazoa > Chordata > Cladistia > Polypteriformes > Polypteridae > Polypterus > Polypterus senegalus. The sequence continues at coordinate 48,540,453 of NC_053163.1, forward strand.
TGACTGTGCAGCCCATGAACTATTCCCTTTGCTTTTTTAAAATCCTTCCATGTAAAAGATTTGTATGGCCCATGCACCCCTTTGTGAATATCCACCCACACATCAACTAATTTCTGCTCAATAGTTATAGAATTTGCCATCAAAAGGAAAAATAAAACTACTGATTACTGCTTTTGTAGCATCTCCCTGATGTTAGCAGAGTGAGCAGTTCATGTTGTGGGTGGGCTGTGTTAATAATGTTGTGGTCCCTGCTGATAACTTTGTCATTATAGATGTCTTCTACAGAAGTAAGTGCTGTTCCAATGATATTTTGTGCTGATTTTACCACCCACTGTAAAGCCTTGCTATCCAATGCTGTACTGTTCCCAAACCAAACTGGAATGGAGTAGGTGAGGATACTTTCAATTGTGCATCTGTAGAATTTGAAGAGGATAGTGCTCGACATGCCAAACGTCCTCAGCCTTTTCTGAAAATGCAAAGGCTGCCTGGCTTTCCCCACAAGGTCTGTGATGTTGTAGTTCCAAGTGAGATCCTCAGAGATGTTAATGCAAAGAAATTTAAATGTGGCCACCTTCTCCACCTCATTCTCTGTAATATACAGTGGTGGGTGCTGTCCTCTCTTCCTTTGTGTGTCAATAATTACTTTCCTGATTACTTTCCTGACACAGCTTGGCAAGGTCAGTCACATCCATCCTGAATGCTGACTCATCACCCCCAGAAATCAGTCAAATGATGCTGGTGTTATGCTGGTAAACAACACAGTCATGTGTGAAAAGTGTGTACAGCATGGGACTCAAAACACAGCCTTGTGGAGTTCCTGCATTTATGGTTATTGTTTTGGAAACGTTGTTCACCAGCCTGACTAATAGTGTCTGTCTGTTAAAATGTCCAGGACCAGTTGCAGAGAGTAGGCGTTACACCTAGAGGGAAGAACGTGTAGGGGAGCTTAGCTGGTATCACAGTATTAAAAACCGAGTTATAATCAATAAACAGCAACTGGGAGTAGCAGTCCTTGTTCTCTTAGATGTGTAACAACTGTATGTAATGTTGTGCTAACTGTGTACTCTGTTGACCTATTTGATTTATATGGAAACTGTATCAGGTTTTCTAAACTTTCTTCAGTGTTTACTGTGGAAATTGTACTTCCTAGCTGTGATAAAATCATAGGTTGTATCCAAAAGCTATACCAGTGCTTTCAAGAAGTGCTCCACTAAACAAACTAGACAACATTGGGAACAAGACACATTAATGGAATTTGCATAACATAAATGGAAGTGTGCCCCTGATAAAAAGCATGTCTTGACAAACTGTTCAAAACATAGTTTAATTTAGCTTAAACTAATTGAACGTCACATACACCTGTTTTAACTCGGAGTACTCAAAATGCGTCCAGGTCATCATCCTAATTGATATTGATGTCATTAGAGATTTTGTTTACCAGATCCCACATGATTGAAATCTGATGCTTAGAATTTCTTATTTTCTTATTTATCAGTTACAGGTTCATGTTTTTCCTGGGCTGTCAGATAAGTTTGCAGTTTTTAAATAGGATATTGGCATACAATTTTCTCACAGTTTTGATATGAACGTTCTTCACGTAATATGACTAAATGACCAATCTTAAAGAGAAAAGAAACAAAGATAAATATGCCTTAAACAGAGCTTTCTTAAAGCAAGAAACTGTCATTTTATTGTAATATCAATACATGCAATATGTATTTTCTTAATACATATTGCATGTCTTATACTTCAATATACTTTATACCGTGTAGTATGTATGCATGTTTGTATTAATTTTCTAAGAAAATCTGTTGTTATGTTTTATATATTTAACCTTCATATTGAGGGTTTATTTCTGTCCCCGTTTTAGTTTTTCAAATGCATTATACTGTATTTAGTAACATAAAGAGGATGGAAAGAGCTATATAGACCTATAGCCATGTTTCCTAAAACTTTGATTAACAAGGCTACAATTTAAAATGAAGGTTATTTACTATTGTATAGTACAGTAGAGTCTCGCTTATCTGACATACACGGGCCGGCCGAATGTCGGATAAGCGAAAATGTTGGATAATGGCAGGTGTTAAGAAAAAACCTATTAAATGTCAAACTATGTTATAATTTTACACATTATGAACCTAATAATCATGTTTTACAACAAAACAACAGAATAAATTAACTGAAAAAATGAACTTACAGTTACAGAATTGTCTGATGTAAAATACAGTATGTACTGTACTTAAAAAGTTCAGTCCTGTGATGATTTAAAGACATTTTTGATCGTAGTCTGCTTTCCTGATGAGTGCCGTTTCTTCGCTGTGAAGTCTCGCCATCTTTGCAGCATCATTATGTTGATTCCTGTTGCTTCTTCTTGCTGCTCAATGTAATTAATTGCAGTTTCTAGCCTTAACTCCGTCACTAATATAGTCAACATCCGTACGAGCGTATACTGTTTACTACAGCATTGTGACTGCGTGTGTGTCTTTGTGCTGTGACGTGCGAGTCCCCATCTTGCACCCGAAAAGTCGCTGAGTCTCAGTACTTTTAGCAACACCAGCTTTATTAAGCTTGAAACAGCAACGGCGAGGTTGTTTAATGTAGTGGGATCTTTCATTCTCCTATACACAGACACAGCAGTCAGGCAGGGTCGGGGGGAAAGTAATACCGAGCCCAGTGCATTTATAATGTCCCTTGTTCCTTGTATCACCCATCAACGGCAGTCACTTATAGCATGTCCGCGATCTTTTTGGATTGGCTTTTATATCGAACCCGTTGGGTGGAATCCCACAAGAGTTTAGAAACTCACTCACACTAGCCATGATTCTTTTCAAAGGTAAAGTGCAGGTTAATTTGCTTTATGTATTTTTACTTTATATTTTGTATTAATCATTTTTATATGAATAGTTTTGGGTTGTGGAATGAATCATCTGAGTTTCCATTATTTCTTATGTGGAAATTCACATTGATATACTGTACAAGTGCTTTGGACTGCAAGCACATTTCCAGAACAAATTATCCTCGCAAACCGAGGTTCCACTGTAATTAGCTGCGTCAGAGTCGGGAGCAACAAAAAATAGACTACGCTCACGCTCGCAACTTGCAGTTCTTGTTGCCGATTGATGCATATTTTTTTTTTTGTTTGTTTTTTTTTGTGGTGGGACGTCGGATAATATGGAATGTTGGATAAGCGAAGGTAGGATAAGCGAGACTTTACTGTATTTATTATTACTGGTCAAGAAATCCTGTGTGAACCAAGAACCTGTGAACTTGCTTACCTCTATTTTAAAAGGAAGAGCACAGATCCATTCAAGACATAGGAATGTGCCAAATCATTAGAAGAGGGGTCTCTGTTGTAACAGAAACATTTGGTTTCTTGAATTCCAACAAGAGAGATCTTAGATGTTAAATCATTGTAATCAACAGTGGCCAGTGAGCAGGGTCTGTTAACTGACCTTTTAATCTCCTTTTTCAACTAATATTTTGAAGAATTATTCCATTAAATAATGTAGTGTTCTCTTTTCTCACTGTAACAGATGTAACTAGGGTTTATCAACTCTCCAACCACATGAAGCTAAACTTTTACAAGTATATCCTTTGTGGCTACCAGGGAGAACTCCAGCTCCACAAACACCTGACGCAGACAGGTTTGGACACAAGTTGCCACAAAGGCTTTTGCTTTGTGGGAAACTCTTCCAGCCAGTGTTTCCCACAACACAACCACAATACAAATCAAGTAAAGCACCTAGAAACTCTTTATCTTCTCTCTTTCTCTGCTTCATCTTCTCCTGCCAGCAAGCTTTCATCCTCTTCCCAACACTGGCTCTCAGAGTTGTGGTGGACAATTCCTCTTATACAACATCCGGGAGTACTTCAGGTGTCCCACAGGTCTGGACCAGGAGCACTTCTTGGTAATGTGGGAGACCTGTTCCCTACAGCATCCCTTGGTGGCACCCATGGAACCCGTCAGGGCTGAGTCAAAGAACTCCAGTTCCCATGATGCCTTATGGGAAACCGAGGTGTTGCCACAATACAGGGTGGCTTCCATTTATCAGTCTCCAGGGGTTGACAATGCCCTGTTCTCTTGATGTCAATGAAGTCTTCCCCTGCCATTCAATGCTGAGGGCGTCTTGGCCGGGTAAGGCTTCCAGCAGTCCCTCACGTCTTGTATGCCAGAATAAATGGTCCAGGAAAGTAGAAAGGAAAAAAGCAAACACAGACACAACACATTAGTCTCTTCATATAAAATAGCAGATTTCTTTTTCTGTATCATCCAGTATGCACACATTGACTAAAACCATCATTACTGTTGCATGAGAAAGAAAAACGGTACTACTGCAAAATTATTAGAAAATAACATCATCCTTGTGTATGGTTAAGAATCTCAAAAGAGAAAAACTTTCATTGTGTCTTTTTTCACTATTAGGATACATTTTGTGCTGCGGCATCATAACATGCATCATGCATTCTGTGCTGTCAGTAACAATCTGATGTTCCATTAATAGTAGTTTGTGTTGTCTTTCTTAAAGTATCAGAATAATAAGGAAGAAAAAAAGTAACCTAATTTGAATAAAATTTTAATAGATGGTGAAATTATCTACCGCTGTGCAAAATGTCTCAAAATGATTTTACACTAAACTGGACTTCAGATCTGGCACCTTCCTCCATCTTGAATTGGGATTCAATTATAAATGCAGTGAGAAATTCCTACAAAAATCCCAATCATCAATTTATTCATTATAAAATTGTTCATAGTATTTACATGACCCCCATGAAACAGTATTTATCAGTTTTAGCCAATGATCCTATTTCTAATTTTTGTCTTCTTAGTGTTCCCATTTGCTTTTTTCAAATGTTATGGTCTCTCCTTCCAGCCACATCTTTCTACCTATTTTTATTTTCTTTGAATGTTACTATTCCCTGTTCTCTGTAGCTTTTTCTACTTCTGGATTTCTCATCATACTCTTTCTCATCTTTTAATAAGAAATTGATTTCATTAAGCTCTGTCCTGCTAAGATCCTTCTGGCAACTCGCTGGAAAAACAGTAGTGTTCAATATATTTAGAAATTTACTTTATGATTTAATTCTTTTAGAACTTTCAGTCGCTTTTATTAATATTCCCACTCCATCCACTTTATCATCTTTTGAAAAAGGAGTTGAGCTCATTATGAACTATTTTTTATTTTGCTTTAACCAGAATGTGTAGCGCTGTGTGATGTCAGCACTTGGTTTTCTTAAATGGATCTTTCACAGTTATCTCCATGTGGGCTGAAGTGTAAGAGCTGAGGGTTTTTCTCTCCTTCCTTTTTGATGTTTGTGACATTTCTCACTTACCTGTTTTTCTTTAGAAAACAATAAAATGTTTTAAAAAAGTTGATTCTGCAGAAAAGCATATAACTAGTCTTGCGGTAAGCTTTTTAAAATAGAGAATGAATCCTAGTTCAAAAACACAACAATAGCATTTGCTTTTGTGTACCCAGCCTATACTAATAATTTTTCTGAAGGCAAATTAAATTCTGCCAGATTTCCTTGTGCGGGGGAGCTGTTACTTGAAGAGCAACTGGGAGCCCTTTTAATATGTGTTGTTCAACATCTGATATAAATATTTAAGAAGCAGGCTGATCTATGATCTGAAAACTCTTTATTCTCTTCACTGCTTGTACAGACCAACTGTTTTCAAAAATGTGCACACTGTAGTTGGAAAGTTATAAAAAAAAAGCTGAAAGTGAGAACTGACAGCATTAGTAAGAGAAAATAAAGTGTCTCTTTTATTCTGCAGATGTCCGGAGATTTGCAGAATTGTGTAGGACACAGATGGCTTAGAATTGTTAATACTGTATATAGGTAGAAGATGATGCAGAAAAAACATTTACAGTTTTTAATTAAACAAGCACCAAAAATGCAAAGTATTTTTGAAAAATTGTGCTTCAGTCCAGAAACTGGCCTGCCAGTGCCATTGAAAATTATCTTCAGGAAATGATTGAGGAAATAAAACAAAAAAAAAACTGTTTAATTTGACTGTCGGAACAAGTGAGGACAGGAGGAATTAGTAATGCCTAGAACTACAGACATGTTTACCTCCATGTTCTGATGTGCATAACTGGTGCCCTCTCTTAGCATGCCTCTGAACTTACAACTAAATCTACCTGGATGGGCTAAAACTCTTGCATCTCTGTACTGGAAAATCAGTGGTGAAATCTGAGGGATGCATGAATACCTATTGTAGGATCATTACATAAACCCTACAGCACAATAAACATAAAGAATGGGAGTAAGTGAACTAAAAAAAAAATAAAATAAAACAGAAATCTGTAAAGATATAAGCATCAAAGGCATGTAGGATGAGCACAGAAGTGCACAGGAGACAACAGTGTGTTTAGCTAGCAAAAAGGATCTTAAAACATAAATAAACAGAGCAAAATAAGTCACGAGAAAGGCAATGGGACAAGAGTAAGTTTCTGCTATTTCTTTTGAAGAGTTTGGGTCGCAAGAGGAATTTTGTATCTCTTTTTGTAATGTACAAATGTCCTTAGTGTTTCTCATTTTTTAAAAATACTATGTTGATTTTTTTTTTATTTTCCAATGTGATAATAAAATGAATAAATTGCAGACCTAAAAGATAAAAAAATATTTTATACACTTTATATACGTTTATTTTTTAAATATGTAGTTTCTCTGTAGTTTAGAGATGAGTTAAATAAATGTATTAAATATACTAAGTCTAATAAGAGAATTTATGGATCAGCTTGCTGACAGCTCACGCAAAATAAAAAGCACTTGCCTCTTAGAACTATAAGGCAGTTTTAAATGATTCAGCTAATCTTTGAGTCATAAACTATTAATGGTGAATGCCTTCATGAAACCTATCCTGCTAATGTCTTGTGTGGTGTAACTATACATTAGAGAAATCACATTAGAACCTGCTGCTTCAGAGACCCCCATTCTGAGATTATAGACTGAATCTCTGTTTTCCAAAGACAGGCTATACCAACTCTCCGTATTGTTAGAATAACTAGTATAGTTTCATAAACCACAAACATGCAAACAGTAAATCTAATGAGAAGCACAAAGTTTCAATTTGAAACCTGTAAAGAATTTCACTTCAGTGCTTTGTCATGAAGGTACAGTGATAGAACTATGGGTGCAATAGTAGTAGGTGTAAATTTTCCAGGAAAGGCACATGCAGCCCCACTCCTACACTAACCTTTTTTTTTTTTAAATTAAAAATTCACAGTGCTGGTGAAAGTACATACTGTATTGTACAATTTTCAATTGATCTTTAACTACTGTTTCTTTAATGCTGCTCTGTTTCCTTCCAAATCCACCAGTTATAACAGATGCCTACTAGTACTACCTGTATATCTAAAATGCTTGGAAAAAGTGAAATAAAAGATTTAAGAAGTACCAATTCCACACTGTGTAATGCATGTAAAGGCAGATGGAAATTGATTATTTTATCATCATTGTGTGAATACTGTATGGATGTATCAGGTTTGAAAATTCTCCAATACAACAGGAGTGGTTTAGATGTATTTCTCATGTCAAATTATTGCTGTGAAGTTATCCAAAAATTTAATACAGCATTACAATTCTATATACCATCATTTAACTTATATTACAAAAACTATATTTAACTTATTTTAAAACAAGAAAGTCACTATTCAACAACAAGCTGTTCATAGTCCTCTGATTATTAAGGCCATTGTTGAAATGGCAGTGGTTCAAATACATCTACACTGTACAGAGGTGACCAAGAAAGCTAATAGTATATTATGTTATATATCATATTATGTGGAGTACAAGTCCAGGGAGGTTATAATTAAGTTACAGTGGAACCTCGGTTTGCGAGCATAATTCGTTCCGGAAACGTGCTCGCAATCCAAAGCACTCGTATATCAAAACAAAGAAATAATGGAAACTCAGATGATTCGTTCCATAAGCGCATCCAAAAAGATCACAGACATGCTATAAGCGCCTGCTGTCAATGGGTGATACAAGGAACATTATAAAGATCCCGCTACAATAAATAACAGCGCTGTTGCTGTTTCAAGCTGAAGGCGGCTGGTGTTGTTAAAGTACTGAGACTCAGCTTCGTGTTTTGGGGCGCAAGATGGGGACTCGCACTTCACAGCACACACGTGCGCGCGCACACACACACACACAGTCACAATGCTGTAGTGAACAGCATACGCTCGTACGGATGTTGACTATATGAGTAAGACACACAGATTCAGACGGAGAATAGGAGACAATTGCCCTCAAGAGAAGAGAGAGACGCCCTGCACGCGAGCAAGAGAGATAAGGAGAGAGAGAGAGAGACGCGTGCGCGTGAGAGAGAACCATCAACTCAGTTGTGATCATATGACGCTCAGCAGACAAAGTGTATCCATACAACTCATATTGCAAGACATTGCTCGTTTATCAAGTCAAAATTTATTAAAAAATTTTACTCGTCTTGCAAAACACTCGTAAACCAAGTTACTCGTAAACCGAGGTTCCTCTGTATATAACACACTAGTGAGGTCTAACCTGGAGTACTATGGTTAGTTTTGGTCTCCATATTGCAAAAAGACATACTGTAGATCAATAGATAGAACTTTACTTGTCCCCAGGGGAATATTTGATTTTTTGCAGAAGCTGTTTCAATGAATGAATAAATTAATAATTCTCACACTTTGACTGGAATGACTATAAACCAAAAAAAATTCAAAAGAAATAAAAGTTCTGACTTGGCTTTCACAGTCACAGTGAACCATTATGCAGATGTATTGCTGTTATAAAGGAGCCCCAGTAGCGTTTTTTGGCACATGCCAGCTGAATAATTCATTAGCTGAAAGTCCTCAGTGTTAGTGTGCCTCAGTTAGAGGATGTACAGCATTGTTAATAATGACACTCAGTTTTGTTTTAATTCTCTCCTTTGCTATGACCTCCAGGGGGTCCAAAGTGGGTCCTAAAACTGAGCTTGCCCTTTTAATTAGCTTGTTGATTCAGTGGGCCTCTCTTGAATTGTTATTACTAGTCCAGCACACCACAGCATAGCAAATGGCACTGGCCATTGCAGAGTTATAGAAGATGTGAAGGATGTCACTTCACATTAAAGGAAAACAGTCTTCTAAGGAAAAAGAGCCTGTTTTGCCCTTTCTTATATAGTTCCTGTGTGTTCTGAGACCAGTACAACCTGTCATTAATGTGGACCCCTAAGTACTTGTAAAAATGGACCACCTCTACATCAATTCCTTGAGTACTGACTGGACATAGAAGTACATTTGTGCAGAGAAAGTCCATAACCAGTTCCTTGTTTTTTCTGATGTTAAGTTTCTTGCACCAAGAAACAAACTTCTCTACCTGTCTCCTATACTCTGTCTCATCCCCTTTATCAATACACCCCATAAGTGCAGAATCATCTGAGAACTTAACCAAGTGACATGACCTGGTGTTATATTTATAGTCTGAGGTGTACAGATTGCAAATGACTATTCCTTGTTGTGCTCCATATCAGACACACAGTCCTTGAGTCTCAGAAACTGTCTGGTAGTCCATTATTTAAGACCACAGTGGCTCTTCCACCTGCATATCTCTGGATTTACCCCTGGATGGTTGGAGGGTACTGAAGGTGCTAAAGAAATCAGAAAACAATCCTCAAAGTGCTGCTAACTTTGTCCACGTGAGAATAAGCCTTGTGAAGTAGACAGATAATTGTATCCTCATGATGTAAGAAATAAGTGCTACTGTACTTTACTTGAAAAGGCATCGAACAATGCCAGATGTTTTCCATGGCAGTGGCACTTTCTGAAGCCTTAGGGACAGAATGAACAGGTGACAGAGAACACCACAAAGTTGGTCAGCACTGGCCTTAAGAACACAAGGACTGATTCCATCTGGTCCTGCAGTTTTTCCTGTGTGTATCTTCCTCAGGTGTCGCCTTACTTGGTCTTCAGTTACAGTCATATGAAAAAGTTTGGGAAGCTTGGGAAAGTAGCAACTTCCTTTTAATATATGACATGCCTTATGGAAACAGTAATATTTCAGCAGTGACATTAAGTTTACAGGTAGTCCCCAGGTTACAGACATCCGACCTACAACATACAAACGAGGCCGCAGCTGCGACGCATGCACCTCAGTAACTGCCGCTCCGTCATCTTCAGCCTGAGAACACTGTAAGCAGTGGTTAGACGGAGGCTGGAAGGGGGGAGATTTCGCTGCTTGCGCAGTGTAATGTCCCTCAGGCGGCTCCTGGCGGCAAGCGGTGACCCATGGTCCATAGTCACCGGGGCCACAGCTATCGCTCATGTGCAGGACGGAGGTTTGATGAGGTGGTTCGCTACCCGCCCACTATGCTGCCGCAGCTACTGCTTCTGACTGGACGCAGGCTGGATGGCACAGAGGGGGGGCATTTCGCTGCCCGCCCACCACACACGGCTGCCCCATTCATTCTCGGCGGGCAGCTGGTAATGCTGCAAGCGGTGACCCAGTTGTGGCTGAACGGACGCCATTGACGGTGAACGGGGCAGCAGGGGGTAGCATTGTAGTGTGCATCGGGAGGCTGCCTGTTGAATGAGGGTGGTGGTGAGCGATTCACTACCCACCTTTGGCCACATCATGTTCGTTTTAGGTAGGCGGATGCTGCACGCAGTATACTGTAGTGAGGAGACTGTGTGGTGGGCGGGTGGTGAACTGCCCCTCGCCACCCCCATTCATTCTCAATAGCAAGCCTGCTTGTACTGTTACACACATAGCAGGAAGTTGTACATCAGATGTGTTGACAACAGGTGCCTTCCTGCTGTGATAGCGTGTACAGTGCTGTGCAGAAGAGCTCATCTTAACCTTTTGTCTTCACCCTTCAAGAATGTCTCTGAAACACAAATCTGATGCAAGTGCTGGGGATACAGTAAAGTAGAGAAAAACCATCACCTTTGAAAATAAAGTAGAAATAATAAAAAAGTCAAAGAGAGGTGAAACTCCATCATTCATTGGCAGAGCACTTTGTTACAGTCAGTCAGCAATAGCATTTATTAAAATAACTAGCAGAATAACCGCGCTTCGCAGCAGAGAACTAGTGTGTTAAAGAAGTTATGAAAAAGAAAAGGAAACATTTTAATAATAACGTAACATGATTGACAATGTAATTGTTTTGTCATTGTCATGAGTGTTGCTGGCATATATATATATATATATATATACATACATGTGTACATATATACACACACTATCTATCTATCTATCTATCTATCTATCTATCTATCTATCTATCTATCTATCTATCTATCTATCTATCATATACTATGGGGTGCCAAACAGGCAAATAAATTGATTTTGTGAATATATAAAGTCGGCGTCAGAATATATAAACTCTAAACTTGAATATATAAAGTCAGCGTCGGTATACATAAAGTCAAAACTTTTTTCTGAATATATAAAGTCAAAACTTGAATATATAAAGTCAGCGCTGGAATATATAAAGTGAAAACTTGAATATATAAAGTCAAAACCTGAATATATAAAGTCAGTGTCGGAATTTATAAAGTCATTCCTGATTATATAAAGTCAACATCGGAGTATATAAACTCACTATTGAATATACAAAGTGAAACTCAAAATCTATTGATTGAAACGACTCTGAACTGAACTAAGTTAACAAAAACTTAGAAAAATAAATTAAAAAAACACTGTTCGGTTAATGTTTTGAAAATGATGCATGTGCCCTGCCCAGGATTGGTTCCTGCCTTGCGCCCAGTGTTGGCTGGGATTGACTCCAGCAGACCCCCGTGACCTTGTGGTCGGATTCAACGGGTTGGGAAATGGATGGATATTCCAGCGCTGACTTTGTATATTCCGACGCTGACTTTATATATTCAAGTTTTGACTTTATATATTCCAGTGCTGACTTTATATATTCAAGTTTTGACTTTATTTATTCCGACAGTGACTTTACATAATCAATTTTTGACTTTATATATTCGGGAATGACTTTATATATACAAGTTTTGACTTTATATAGTTAAATTTAGTCATCATTGCATAACTTTTTCTTTACCATAGAAATTTAAAGACTAACTTCCATTCCTAACAAAGATATTTCTGGCGACTAAATAGAACCTACTTATATCCAAATTTGAGCTATTGAGCTGTCACCTGCCTGCCTGAATAAGTCACCCTCGCTTCACTCTTACTTTTTTACCGTTCATTTAATCATGGCTAGTGGCGGAAAAATTATAAAATGGAAGGAGGATTACACTGAGTATGGCTTTACCAAAACAATTATTAATGGCGAATCGATTATTCATAAAGCTTCAATTGGTGATCTGTTTTTCTGTGTTAACCTCATATTTTTTCATACTTCTTCTCAAACCAAGGGGGTGCGAGGGTAAAATGAATTTGATTTTTTAACGCGTTATGGAGCACATGCATCGAAGCTTCTCAGCTGTGCTTGTGCTAAGAAAAGGAAACATTTTAAAAACAACATAATGAGATAGTCAATGTAACCTTTTGTAAGTAGTGCCTGAAGGATTCAGTGTGGAGAAACTGTGAAGACAGCGTGTGTATTAACTTGTGGATTTTTCTGTGAGTATTTGGTGGCAGCGTCACAAAGTCGCTTCCGTAACACTGTGTTAGCTGCGGAGCTCAGCTCAGAGCGAAATGAGGTGAATGGGAGAGGAGATGATGACGTGACTCCCCCACCCGCCTTAACTGTCAATCCCCCACAAACACAGTCTCGGAATTTGCATAAGCACAGCCCTTCACCTACAATTTTAACTTAGTTACAAAGTGATCAAAACTCTCGTTTATATCCTGCGTCCTCTCATTAAACTTGTATCCCGCATTACCCGTGGGCATGAAAAACGCCAGCGGCAGCCTGTCTATGAACTTAATTTAAACTTTAGGTTTACACCGTGCTTTGTTTCTGAAGTAGCAGCACTCATGAATATGGTTGTATATGTCACTCGCTCACTTATTGTTTCGCTGCCTTCTGAATTAAATAATGCATGTTTTCTTCAGCGCTTTTTGGAGCTATTCCTGATTTTTTACATACTACGTTGACAGTCAGTTCACGTGATTACATGGGAGGCGTGATGATGTCACACGAAACTCCCCCCACCCACGGCTTTCGAGCTTAACTCCATTACAGTATATGGAGAAAAATAGCTTCCAGTTATGACCATTACGCGTAGAATTTCGAAATGAAACCTGCCCAACTTTTGTAAGTAAGCTGAAAGGAATGAGGCTGCCAAATTTCAGCCTTCTAGCTACACGGGAACTTGGAGAATTAGTGATGAGTCAGTGAGTGAGTGAGTGAGTCAGTCAGTGAGTCAGTCAGTCAGTGAGGGCTTTGCCTTTTATTAGTATAGATGTACCTCTTCCAACTTACATACAAATTCAACTTAAGTACAAACCTACAGTCCCTATCTCGTACGTAATACATGGACTGCCTGTATTGGATTAACAGAAAATATGCAATATGCATCATAACAAAATTAGACGGGTGCATAAATTTGGGCACCCCAACAGAGACAGTACATCAATACTTAGTTGAGCCTCCTTTAGCAAATATAACAGCCTCTAGATTTCTCCTATAGCCTTTGATGAGTGTCTGGATTCTGGATGGAGGTATTTTTGACCATTCTTCCATACACAATCTCTCCAGTTCAGTTAAATCTGTTGGCTGCCGAGCATGGACAGCCTGCTTCAAATCATCCCATAGATTTTCGATGATATTCAAGTCAGGGCACTGTGACGGCCATTTCAGAACATTGTACTTCTCCCTCTGCATGAATGCCTTTGTAGATTTCAAACTGAGTTTTGGGTCATTGACTAGTTGGAATATCCAACCCCTGCGTAAGGAAAGTAAACTGAGTCAGTGTCACCCCACCCTGCCCCTCCTGATCTGACTCTAAGTAACAGCAGCAGCATAAATTCGCACCCAATCTGACGCTGTTTGTTTTCGAATAATCTCTCAAATTGTCTCTTTCTTTCAGGTGTGTAATAGAAACCACAGTATAGAGAGAAGTGTGTACATTGTAACAGGTACACACGTTGTAAATGTAGGAAGGACGATCCTTGCATGTGTGTGAACTGTTAACATTTGAATCTAATGATTGCATATAGTGCTGAACTTACTGCTCTGTACTATTATTTCCTCTGCATGTCCAGGAGTACAAAAGAAACAGCATACAGCAACATGTGGGGACTGGCAAAATCAGGGAAAAAAAAAAAGTGTTCCAAGTAACGATCTATTATTTCCACTCTAAAACTCCACTTCACTCCCAGATAATCAATCAAAGCATGAGCTGGGAGAAGTTTGTGCACGTTCTAAGTCGGTGGGGGCATGGAATAGCTGGCTGCTTGCAGCTTGTCTTTATCGGCACATTTACAGGACAAAGGATGCTGGCGGAGAGGTGAGAATAGATTTAAGGTGGGCCGGATCTACGAGTTTTTTCGTAGGCTCTGGTAATTCTAGTGTTAAGGGCTGATTTCACACAAATATTTGAAAGTATTCCTTCTTGCAAAATTTCAGAGACACATAAAATAATTTACCAGTTAGCGTGGTGGGGAGTAGGACATTAGGGACCTTCAAATCTTGAGTTGATGTTATGCTGGAGATATAAAGTAAACAGGATGGGCGCAGTTGTTGGGCTTAATTGCCTGATCTTGTCACAACTGTTCAAATGTGTAACAGTTCGTCCAGCGTGCTGACGCAAGACAATTTCTACCACTAATCTGTCCTAAGTGACGACAGATGATAAAAGGATAGGCCAATATCACACCCCAATTAATTTTCCGTATACCCTTTATTCTACATGGTTCAGTTCTATAATGCAAATACATTTATAGCCCACAAAAAACTAATAGTTAATATCTATTATCACATAACGAATATATTACATAAAATAAGAGTACAATCCCTTACATTGTAGCGCCACAAATATATACATATATATACACAATAACAATATTCCTTCCCCCAGTTCCCCTTCCAGCATGTTAAATAGATCCACAGTTGTCCACAATTCTGCCCCACTGATGCCGGCAGGCAAAATGAGGAGTTCTGACAATTGTGAACTCCTAGCTGTAATCACATCTTCGTCATAAAAGACATACAGTCAGTCTTGCACCATGATACAATACAATATGTCCTTTAATATAGCTCACCCGAGTCCGTAGGAATTAGCAGAACATTCAATTCCCTGAAGAATCACTTCCACCTTCTGACAGGACTGTAGGAGCTCCTGGACTTCTTACATGCCCCGTGCAGTAGCTGATCTATTTTTTATTCTCTGATTCTCTTTTTTTCTTCTCCTCCTCTTTTCCTTTCTCTCTTTAAAACTGCATGCTTTATGCAAATCACTCCCCGAAAGAAAACAGCAAAACCGGAAGTTCCACCTCTGGGGCACTGCTGTCAATCTCCAGATGTAAGAATCATCCCCACAACACCTGATTGACAGCAGAAAACATATTATATTTATGTGGCAGTGCTACAAATTTTCTATTGTTCTAATCAACATATGGTGATTTCTGCCCTGCATTCACACACTCACTCACTAGTTTAGGCTTCCCAGTAGAAAATGATTAAGTCCAATTTTTAATTTCCGATAAAACTGAAAAGATCTAAACATCACCCCCCTACTGCAAAATGACATGAAACTCGTTTTTGGCACAAAGGACCTGTCAATTGGTTATTCTCAATTGAAATAAAAACCCAAATTAAAAAATTGCTTTCTTTCATTTGTGGAGTCCTTCTTTCTAGAAATTACAAAATAACGAATACTCAATGACAGCACAAATGACAGGCTCCTCCTCCTTATAGGATATTTACAGTAAGCTAAGTATAACTTTAAAAAAGAGGACTTTCAAATTAAGCAGTAGACACAGACATAAAGTAGAATGCCAAGCTGACAGTTATAGATACACCACCAGTCAAAAATCTTGACACACCTAGAAATGCTCATGTACTTGATAGAAATTAATATATTTTTTATCATCATATCATTACTAGTGTATCTAGTGACTGATTTTTATTTTTTTATTCAAATATGAAAGTTCAGTTAAATTGCCATTCATGTTTGACTAATTAAGGATAAGCTGGGGTGATATCATTAGAAAACTAAAGAAATGGCTGCTGAAAATGGAGCTTTGCAGTCATATCTCAATAATAAATTAAAGATCAGTGTGTCAGCAGCATTGACCATATATCCATGGTTTTCCATTACATTCTCTTGGGATTTTCGTGTCTATACATTTCAAAGGATTTTGGTGAACTGCTGGTGTGAGTTCATATTCCGTGGTCCATCTGTTAGTTGCACAGTACCTATTTCTGACCTTATTGACATTGAACTGCTGTGGACTCACACCACAAAGCAAATCAGTTTGAAGATTTGCACTATAGCAAACTGTCAGTGGTGAGATGTGAACTTCCGTTTTCGAGGCAAGTGCTTCGTGGCGCGAGCTAAATGGAGACCACCATCTCTTAGTCTTGCAGAGCCCATCTCTGAGCACTGTGAGCAGGGTGCTTCACTGGAGATGCCAGATGATCTCGCTCTCTGTGTCAGCACCCACCTTCTCTACGCAGTATTATCACTACAGTGCCCATTTATCCAAATTTTTAGCTATCTGAGGTAACATCGGCTTTTATATGATTGTTCAGTTTTGCTTTTGTAACACAATGGAAAGAGAAAGTGTGAATGTGAAACAACAGAGGAGTAGTAAAGGCCCAGGAGGCACACTGAAAGTCGCCTTCTAAGACGAGAAGTATAAAACAAGACATCTCAAAATGACAAAATCACAGGAACACACTCAACAGAAGACTCAAGAGAGGAAAGGACCTGAAGGTACACGTAATGCTAGATTTATCAAATTTGTTTTATTTATTCTATTACCTGTATTTGACAGGTAACATGGCTATATATATATATATATATATATATATATATATATATATATATATATATATATATATATATATATATATATATATATATATATAAATTATGTTGAATAAAAGAGAATGAGATTTATTTTGGCTAAAAATAGAAAAAAGATTACAAGCACTGAATAGAAAAACAGTTATGTCTTTGAACAGGTAAGCTCTAGGCTTATTTTGGGTTGCTTAAATAGGCCTGATTAAGAAAATCAAGTTTATTCCATAAAATAATTGTTTTAATTTTTTTTTTTCCTTTTTTTCTCTATATGTTGAAAACCAAACACCTTGATTGCTCAGTGCTTGTCAAGCTCACTCCCACACACAGAAAACATGACGCCAAATTTCACACAGGTAATAAAGCATACTGTACCTGTGCATCTTCAATACATTCCCCATATTAAGTAAGAAATACAGTAAGACCTGTGACAAAGGAAGGATATATCAGCATTGAGTTTTAAGTAAGAATTTCAACAAAACAAAAACTGAGGAATGTATCATCACATTAGAACTGTGAACAGGTAAGTCTACAATGAATCAAGCCATGGACGTAATCTATAGCGTTTTTATTTTTTAAATTCGATATTAAAGTGGAATGCATATCTGTTGTGTTCAAAACACTTAACTAACATCAATACAGTACAACTCTAAAGATGACAACATGCAAGATTCATCATTTTCTCAACCTTGCAACAATATTTCCAAGCCATGCCCTCCCAATCCTTTACGGTAGAAATACAGCATTACAGATTTGTCAGTGAATATTAACTATTAACTAAGTGGATACTTATGACAACATATTCCTTCAAAGAATGCAATTTAAAGGCTTTTGTCTGTAATTTCAAAAATGTGATTACAGTGACTCACAAATATATCAACGGATTTTCAATCTAAAATACTAACCAGATGTACAAATGAAAACTTCAGAAATGTTGGAGCAAGAAAAAGAATAACAGCCATGCCTTCATGGGTCAGTCACACTGGGATCTCCTTCTCTATTGCATAATTAGATGTCTCAAATTTAGCCAAATGTATGCATGCAAATGAGAGTGGTCACAAGGCTATACTGAAAAGAGATTTAAAAATGTCCTAAAATGAGCTTGTTAATTTGTTTGCTTGTATTTTGAAGTAAAATAAAAGACAATTGATCTAAGATGAAGAAGAGGATACATTAAAAGATTGATAAAAAATAATCAAGATCAAATAAAAGATTATCATTCTGCTTCTTGTCCATATGTAGAGATAAATATAAATGAGGTTGCTTTTTTAGCATATATAATCAATTAACACGTAACAGTTTATATCTTTGATACATCAATAATTATTTTGCCATGTGCCTAGAAATATAGACTTCTTTAATAACATCAGTTCATCTGATGTTTAATTCATAAGTTAAAATTGTATAAAATGAATTTTGTTAATTGTTAATACACCAGAAGAAACTAATAAAATAAGCTTGAGGGAATTAGCATGGAATCTGGATAGGTTGTAACAGTAAACTGAGCACACACCATACTATTAAATTTAACATCAGTTCATTGCTGTAATAACATTTCTGCAAATTTTATTTTGTAGACAAACCTAGAATAAAGCACTTGCTGAGTTTTTGAGGTTATTTTGCAATTAAAGTTTGAGTTTAAAATAGATGAGAGTTAACGTTTGATTGCATGACGCTTCCAAAAAATACATCTTGGAATAGTAGAGAAATCTGTTTAGAATGCTGAATCAGGATTATGAAGTCAAATAAATTCCTTGTCACCCTATATTCCAAATCGTAACCTTAGATCCTCAAATGAGTGTCTCCTTAGAATTCCAAGAACAAAACTTAAAAGAAGTGGTGAGGCGGCCTTCTGCTGCTATGCACCTAAAATCTGGAATAGCCTGCCAATAGGAATTTGCCAGGCTAATACAGTAAAGCACTTTAAAACACTGCTGCAAACACATTACTTTAACATGGCCTTCTATAACTTCACTTTAATTTAATTTTGATACTCTGTATGTTCAATTCATTATAATAACTATTCATGGTGGCTCTAAAATCTGTACTAACCCCTACTCTCTCTTCTGTTTCTTTTTCCGGTTTCTTTGTGGTGACGGCCTGCACCACCACCACCTACTCAAAGCATCATGATACTCAAACATTGATGTACTAAAAGCCATTAAGTCTACATGACCATCATCATCAAGTCCTTCCGTGAGAACCCTAAATACAAAGAGGACTGTTTCATTTATGTGAGGTAGAATGCCCAGAGGGGGCTGTGCGGTCTCATGGTCTGGAATCCCTGCAGATTTTTTTTTTTTTTTCTGTCCTCCCTGGCAATCGGACCTTACTCATATTCTATGTTAATTAATGTTGACTTATTTTATTTTCTTACCTTTATTTTTCTATTCTTCATTATGTAAAGCACTTTGAGCTACATTTTTTGTATGAAAATGTGCTATATAAATAAATGTTGTTGTTGTCAAGTATAGAGGACATCTGACAAAGCAAGAACTGCATACAACAGCCACCATATTCTAAACTAGGGAGAAAATTATGCATTGCACAAACCCGAACTATTCAGCACTGATTAAAAGCTTGTTTAAAAAGAAATGTTTTTAGTTGTTTTTAAAAAGAATCAACAGACTCGACTCCACGTAGACCAGAGTGCAGAAGAGACCACCAATTGGAAATTGTTGACAATAGTAGATCTCTGTCAGCCACAGTTTTTTACATAATATTACATATTTACATATATAAAGGTACATGTTCTTGAATTGACTCACTCACTGACTGACAAGAAATTTCTAGTAATATTAGTAATAGTATCGTCACATATACAGAGTACTGTGGAACTGTTACTTGTATGACCAAACAACATGTAACATGGCACCTTGATAAACAACAGTTTATTAAAACACATAAAAGTTTTGGCTACTTGAAGGCAACCTAAGAAAAAGCAGTTTTCAATAGTGCATTAATTTTATTGCCCCAATTCCCAGAAAAATCCAAACTCACCAGAAAGTTAATTTAGTCATGAATAAATCAGAGAAGACCTTGATTATATTTCACATATAACAGTAGCATGCGGCCATTTTAGTTCCAGTTACAGAGTACCACAGCCGTAAATCACAGCAATTTTCACTGTAAGCCAGCTTCATCATGGTTGTTGTCTAACAAGGATATTTTTATTCTTATTCTTATTTATGTTTTGTATATACTATACATTATGCAGTAAACGTGTAGAATTAAAATGCAATAAAAGTAGTGAAAGCACATACAACATATACTGTATTTCAATGGAACAAATGAGCTGCAGTTACAAACAGTGACTACAGTTAAGATGAGTCAAGTTCAAATGCTAATTCTGAATAAAGCAACACCAAGTTTGATCACCTATGAGAATCACCTTAAAAACAACCGAACAAAGGCTGCTTTTCAGAAGTTCTGAAATAATTGATTAATCTTCCATTAAGAAATTAGATTTTACAAAGAAACTGTATATTTGAAATAAATGTAGAAAAGAAGGGAGAGATTTAGAAAATTATAGCATCAGGAATTTGTAATGTTAACTGCCAGCTTAGCACTACATGGTTAATTTGCATCCATAATTAGCCATTTACTGCAGCTACAATTTAAATCAAGACCTCAAGGAGTCCTCCCCTCCCCATGAAATATAACACTCTGTGACCCTGTTAAACAATGGTAACAAGGTGCTTCTGTCCTTTTAATAGAAGAAAAAAGAAATTCCAGCTGAGTCCGATGCCGCAACATGGAACAACTGAATGAGCCAATCCTGCACTACCACTTCATGGCATGGTCAAAGTGTGCCCCAAGATTGGAACTCTGTGAGTGTTTCTTGTACTTTATTTGTGGTGATTGTTTTGTCTGAGTCTTTTGTTGTTTGAAGCATATTGACACAGTGGTTAGAACTGTTGCCTCACAGCTCACATCACATTTTTGGCCACAATACAGCAATCCCTCGCTATATCGCGATTCGACTTTCGCTGCTTCACTCTATCGCGGATTTTATATGTAAGCATATCTAAATATATAACACGGATTTTTCGCTGCTTCGCGGGTTTCTGCGGACAATCGGTCATTTTACCTCTGGTACATGCTTCCTCAGTTGGTTTGCCCAATTGATTTCATTCAAGGGACGCTATTGGCAGATGACTGAGAAGCTAACCAATCAGAGCAGACAGTTAAGTTTCTGGGTGCTGATTGGCTCAGCAACGGAGCACCGAATTCGATTCTGTGGCGTTAACCAGGAAGTCTTGTCTCGCTCATTCAGCATCAACGTGTTTCCCTGTGTAAAAAGTTAACTTTTGTGCTCTTTTGTGTTTATTTTTGTGCGTAGTCAAGCCCTTCGTTATGGTTCCAAAATAATCTGCTCCTGCTACTGCTTCAGGGGCCGTGCCCAAGCGCCAACGGAAGATGCTAACGATTGCAGAAAAGATAAAAGTTTACGGCATCAATGAGCCCACGATTCTTTTTATTTAAAAAGGAGGAAAAGAATATAAGATCTATGGCCGCAGTGTCCTTTTAACCAGGGCGCAAAATGAGTTGTAAGTAGACGTAATAAGGCAGTAGTCCGGATGAAATCTGCTTTAGGGATTTGGATTGAAGACTGCCGGAAGAAGAACAATGGCAGTGCTACACAATTGCCTAAAGAGGCTCCTTTAGAAGAGCTGTAACGCTCTCCTTTGTTGTGCAGTGAAATTAAACTCATTATCGGACAAGTCATCATGCCATTGTTGGTGAGTAACCATAATTAATTTTCTACGTACAGTACTTAGTACATGTACGTACGTTTAGTGTCACTGTACACATATTTACTGTATACAATTTTTCTTGCATTGTACATATTTATTGCTGGTGGCCTGTCTATCATAATGGCTGTAACATATGTGATATCGGAGACGCTCGATATCTTTAAAATAATATTTAGGTTTTACTGTATATAAACAGTGTGTTTACATACATAATTTCAATGAATCTTACCTAATATCTAAGAGACTACAAAGGATTTATGCTGTATAATTGTGCGGGGAATATTTATAAACAGTGTGGGAGAGTTTATAAGGGCTTAAAACATATACAAATAACCATTCAAACATATGATTTCTACTTTGCGGATTTTCACCTAATAACACAAGAAAGGTTCTGTAGTGTTGCTATATGACCACAAAGTTAAGATGTAATTTAAATGCCTGCAACAAGTAAATATAAAAGAAAAAAATGCTGGCAACCTTTCTTGAAGGTTTGTATGTTGCCATTGGGCTGCCATATTACTGCTTGTGCAGCCACAGACTTGCATTATAATGGATAAGGCTGGTTTAGAAAATTCAATGAGATGCGTTGAGTATGAAGGTTGTGTATGGAGACATTCAGGATATTTGGCTGAACAAATCAATTAGTTTGAGGCTCTGCACTTTAAAGAATAAGTAGCTTGATCAGTTTATAAGTGCGGGAAAATTGTGAGGAAATCTGGTTACCAAATCTCTATGTAATCTTTCCAGTCCAGAAGACAATATGCAGTTAATTATATTTAAATATGGTATTAAATTGATTTTATGTGGATGGCTAAAACACCCAAAGTAAGAGTAAGTGTTACTTTATAGTGCAGCTACATTAAATCTCTATAAAAAGAAATAAACAAAAAATGCCTTCCCCTTACAAAGGTTTCATTGATCAGGTCTTTTGATATGTGCAGCAAGCTGTTGGAAATGTTCTATCAGTCTATAGTAGTCTATGTGGTGTTCTATGCTGCAGTCTCCTGTGGAAGTACAGTACAATGCCTGAGCAAATTTACCAAGAAAGCCTGCACCATCACAAGGCGAACCCTGGACACACTGGTAGTTGTTGTTGAAAAGAGGATGGTGGCAAAATTGGCCATCAAGAAAAATCCCCTCTGTCTCCTGCAGAAGGCACCTCTCGGAACATATTTAGCCACAGGCTCATTCCACCACTGTGGCTAAGAAGTGCGTCTGGGGTCTTTTCTTCCCACTGCTGTCAGGCAATTCAATGCTTTCTCCCAATGTACTCATTCAGTTCATTTTGAAATAAACATTTAGTTGTGTGTGTGTATGTATGTATGTATTATTAGTCCAATGAATCTGTGTCTTTATTTTTTATGTTTCTGTTGCCAAAGTTTAACTAATTTAATCTAATCAAATCTAATTAATTTTGAAAAGCATCAAGCGCAGTATGAGAAATAGTTATGAATTTTCATGGGAGTTACAGTATATGTTACTATGTATTGTATGTTATCGTATGATAGCATAACACCATCTTTGAGTTTAATTTTTGATTTTCCAATTGATGTCTTCTGTATTCTAAAATTTTAACTGATTACATTACTAATGTTTCTTAATAAATAAGAACTGCCAAAATTTCTGTCTATTCATCATTCTTTATTAGTTCACTATTAGTTGTATTTGGGTGACTTGCTCCTGTGGAATTATTTATTACAATTTTCACATAAGTACAGTATTTCATTAGTATTCTATATATTTCTCTGTCTGCACATGTACTATCATGATAACTGGATTATCTATCCCAGAAAAAAATGTATTGCAGAATGCATGCCTTAATTATTAATAACTAGCAAAATACCCGCGCTTCGCAGCGGAGAAATAGTGTGTTAAAGAAGCAATGAAAAAGAAAAGGAAACATTTTGAAAATAACGTAACATGATTGTCAATGTAATTGTTTTGTCACTGTTGTGAGTGATGAGTGTTGCTGTCATATATATATATATATATATATATATATATTTACACACACACATAAACATATATATATGCATATCTATACATATACACATATATATACACACAAATACATATATATATACATACACATACATATCTACATATATACACACACAGCTATTTCGTATCAGTGCAATACGCTGCTTGTTAAAACGGATAACTCCGCTCTTACGCAAGTTTGCGTGTATATTATGAACTATCGATTTGTTCAAGTTCTATTTAAATTTTAAATAGAAGGAATTTTTTTTAGTTGACAGAAATATCTTTGGTAGGAATGGTAAAAACAGACAGGAATATTATTCGTGAATAAATCAACTCAAACCTTAAACAACTTATAATATTTTGCTCTCCATAAAAATATATCCTGTCTAAATTATACAAGTTAGAAATAAAGTAAACGTTAAAAGAACAAACATTCAAATTTCTTTACTCTTATGTAGTTTTGTATAAAAAATAAACTTAGATTTTAAATATCCCAAAAGATTTTGCTCTCCATAAAAATATATCCTGTCAAAATTATACAAATTCAAATATGAACATGCTGCATAACAAAACCTAGAAATATAAATAAAATGTGTTCCTTTCAGCAATAACAAATCAAATCATTCAGTTGTCTTTGCTCATATGTCATTTTAGAGCTGGACGCCTGGCATCTTTTTTGGCCACAAGTTCGTTTATGTTTGGTGTGAGGTTCTGTGTTGTGGAGATTCTCAGGATGGATTGCAGGTGCTCATCAGTGAGGCGACTCCTGTGTGCTGTTTTGTTAGTCTTTATCACTGAGAAGAGCTTCTCACACAGATATGTGCTACCAAACATGCACAAGGTTCGAGCCGCATGTAGACGGACTTTTTTTGTTCTTCAAAGTCACCAAAGCGCCGTGCAAACCCAGTGCGCTCAGTTTATCAGCAAAGTGCGATTTGGGAACACCCTAGGGACGACTTGGTTTAACATTACTTGGCAACAGGGAAAGTGGGGCAAATTGCACTGGTGCATTTGTGTCTCCCATAAAAGCAGCTTCACTTGAAATCACTTTGTGATTGTGCACGGGTAAAAACGTCCGCTGAAGTGTCAGATTCTTATTTAATTCTTCTGCTTTCTGTATCTTCTGCATTGCATTCAGGTTACCCTGATGTTTTGTCTCATAGTGCCGTCTTAGATTAAATTCTGTAATTACAGCCACATTAGCTCCACAAATGAGACACACGGGTTCAGTAAACATATACTCAGCCTCCCATCGGTTTTTAAAGGCTCTATTTTCAGAATGAACTTTTCTCTCCAGCATCGTGTGAGCTAGCTTCGCAATAACTTGCAGCATCATAAGCTAGACTTGATTAACGCGGTAAGTGTTCGGCAAGGCAGCTGAAGCGCTGCATTATGGGATCTGTAGTTTATTGTGTTACCAGCACTTCATATACCTGGGCCATTAATAACAATATTAAAGTATATAAAATGATCTCGCGGCCCTTGAGTTTGACACATATGGACTAAATAGAACTTGAAAAGATAT
Source organism: Polypterus senegalus (assembly GCF_016835505.1). Lineage (NCBI taxonomy): Eukaryota > Metazoa > Chordata > Cladistia > Polypteriformes > Polypteridae > Polypterus > Polypterus senegalus. The sequence goes on from NC_053163.1 coordinate 48,565,625, forward strand.
ATTTTTTAAATGTGATCGCAATTCAGATAGAGTTGACGCACTACAGCCTGCATGCCTCAATAAGTCATCCTCCCTCGCTCTTACTTTTTACCGCTCATCTAATGAATACACTGAGTATGGCTTTACCAAAACAATCATTGATGGCGAATAAAGTATCCATTATTCGAGTATGTAGATCGGGATATATATATATATACATATATATACCCGCGTATCGCAGCGGAGAAGTAGTGTGTTAAAAAAGCTAGAAAAAGAAAAGGGAACATTTTAAAAATAACGTAACATGACTGTCAATATACAGTATTTGTTTTGTGAGTGTTACTGAGTGTTGCTGTCATCAAGGATTTGATTATCATTATTTCTTTCAATCAGGTTCGTATTTGTAGGATGTGTTGTGTTCAAGTTACATTCCGTGTTTGTCAATCGTTGTAAAGATGACAGGTTTCATTCATCGATTCGTTTCTTACTGCATCAATAAACAGCTCGTCTTCTTCTTTATCTGAGACCTGACACACTGCATGCACGGGTTTTTTTACACTGTCTTCCTTTAGCGGGACATTAACTTTTTCCACCGTGTGCTTTGTTTCCGCAGTAGTTGGATTTATGAATATGCTTGTATGTATCAGACGCTTCATATTTTTTGCTGCCTTTTCAATTGTGTAATTCGGTTTTGTTCAGCTCTTTGGAACTGTTGCTTTTATCTGTGCACTGCGCCAGTTCACGTGAGCCGGTGTACATGCATCGAAGTTTCCCAGCTGTGCTGGTGCCATCTCGTGCTATGTCCATGGCTGTATTTAATGTTACCTTAGTCCTGGCACTTAAAACTTTCTCTCGCAGTTTCGCTGAGTTTGTACCAAACACCACCCTGACCATCTCATCTTCCTCTCCATAAGCACAGTCCTTAACCCGTGAATATTTAGTGTGAGTTTGCTATTGGATTGCCGCTGACGGACGGCCTTATATGGGCAGGCACTAAATTACAAACGCCAGCGGCAGCCTGTCTATGAACTTAATTTAAAGTGTAGGTTTACATCGTGCTTTGTTTCCGAAGTAGCAGAACTCATGAATATGGTTGTATATGTCCCTCGCTCGCTTCTTATTGTTTCGCTGCCTTCTCAATTATATAATGCATGTTTTCTTCAGCGCTTTTTGGAGGTCTTCCTGGTTTTCTATGTACTGCGTGATTACGTGGGAGGCGTGATGATGTCACACGAAACAATTAGACAAAATGCAGCAAACAGCACATGATGTAAACGCTCTGACAGCCTGTGTTACTAGCCTAGTAAATGAACCTCATAGTTATCATAGTATCTGCGAGAATTTGCATCAGTCAAATATGCCTGCTTGGAGTGTAGTGAGCATCTGCTTAAACATACACTAGCTCTCGGTGAAGAGAAAAGGTGCTGTTTAGCTTTTGGTTGCTTTCTGTCATATTGATGAGTTCATTGGGTTTCATCATCACTGGTGCCATTTTGGGTATCTGTTTCTCACAATGCCTCACTTTACTATGGAATCAGGTGTGTGCATATGGATGCACATTTCTCATGGTGTCTCTTTATATGCATTCATCAAATCCAACCTGTTTATATGGAGCTTGGCTAGAGGACAGGAGCAATACCTAGACAGGGGGCCAGTCCATTACCAGGAAAACACATACACTAGGGACAACTTAGTAACACCAATTCGGTTAACCTGCATGTCTACACAGTGTATAACCCCCAACTAACTACTACACCTGACATCCCAAACAAATGAAAAAAGCATTTTAAAATATTCTTGGTTTCCTGCACAATAATCCAAAAAAATACTAATTCCCACCCTGCACTCGTATGCATCGTTTATCTCACAAATGTCAATTACTCTCCATTAGAGGTGGAGGCTGTGAATGTATACAAAAGTTCTTGGGTTTTGGAAATCTGTATCGCCTTCTCTTACTAAATTTTATGAAAATCCATGACTGCTCCAACTTACTTGATAAATGCCAATCCATAAAACAATTCCTGTAATCAAGACCCTCCCATGTATTCTTTTCCAGGATTATGGAACCAAAGCCAACAGTCTTAACTGTTTTATTCAATACTTTCTGTAGGTGTCCTGTTTGAAGGGTGTCATGTTTGAATAATTTCCCTGTTATCTGGAGTTTTTATGCCCTGTTGTGGCTGGGCGGTTGCTTGGCCTTGGAACCCCTGCAGATTTTTTTTTCTCCAGCCTAACTGGAGAGTTTTCTTTGTTTGTTTTTTTCTGTCCTCCTGGCCATCCAACCCTACCTTTTTTCTTTGTTACATACTATATATTATTGCCTAATCTTGTTTATATATTAACATCCTTTTTATTTCATTTTGTAAAGCACTTTGATGCTACACTGTTTGCATGAAAACGTGCTGTATAACGTGCTGTATAAATAAATGTTGTTGTTGTTGTTTAATGTTCATAATATCCTAAGCACCTCAAATCTTTGTCATTCTCTTTCTATCCCTTTACAAGTGATATAATCCCCAATATAAGGCCACATATTTAAAACATTGGGATCAAACAGTCAATTTTACTATTTTTATTGTATACCTATTAATAGCAAAGAGAGGCTGCTCTAGTTTGTTTCTCTGCTTTTAGTTTTGTAAGTATTATTAAGAAATGTAACCCTTCGTGGAAATGATGTCTCTATTTTAATCAATGCTCTTGCCATGTTTGTAATTACATTTCACTTTATATATATATATATATATATATATATATATATATATATATATATATATATATATATATATATATATATATATATATACACTCAATTAATAACTTTCTGTAAGTTTTGATGATGGCAGTAATGCAACACCGTGACGAAACATACATATTCCCTATATAATGAGATGCTACGGTAGCTACAGTAATTGAAGCTTCCTGAGTAAACCACATATATTAGTCAAAGGAAAGATTTTTTCCGTCTCTACAAAGACATATAAGTAATAATGTAATATCTGAATGAATTAAACTTTTAATTGCATTACACTTTTAATAAGTTATGGCATATTATCAGTGGCACATGGGAGCTGGATTTTAATTGTAAGTTATAATTCACATAAACATACTTCAGGCTGAATATTCTCATGTACCAAATATAGTGTGGTCTCTATTAACTGCATAATTAACTCAGCAAAGCTAGTTCCAATAATAAATGTTTAGCTTTATTACAGTAATATCTATGCCTACTTTATTTCAAGAAAAAATAGAACGGAAAATGCGACTGACTGCTGTAATCGTTGAGTGAGTCATACTGTTTTTCCTGCATCACAAACGAGATGACATTAGTGTACCACATTATGAAGGGAAAACAGGATAAAGTTTGATGTTTACAGCATAATGTCATTTAAAATTATCTTATATCTAAACGTCTACACGTGGAGGTGTGTGTGTGTCTGTCTGTCCAGACCAGAAGTGTGAGGCTACAGCATGAACCTCAAAGAAAGTGACTCTGTCGCCAAAGTGAAACTGGAGCTGCTAACACACAAGTGAGGCAAGCACATTGGCAAAACGAAACCTCAGAGGAGAGAGAAACTCGCTTAACTGCTGATACACAATGGAGGCGATCATGTTGGAAAAACGAAACCGACAAGGAGCCGCTAATACAAAATCGATGCAATTGATTTATTGAAGTGCCAGAATCCATGGTTTCTAGGAGGCTTTTTATAGCACGGGCTTACACAGCTAGTACGTTATAAATATGAATTTGCAAAATCATGAATGGTTTGTAAAAAGTGGTGCAAAACAGCTGATATACTATAGTTAAAGATGGCTGTTAACTTAACATTATAAGAAGTAACATAATTTTTGCAAATTTGAATTATCCATTTTTTCAGACAAACTGTGATCTTCTGTCACAGTTTAAGATTGTGCACAAAAAAATTGACTAATGGCCAAAAAGTCATCAACACTTGTGCACAAAATGAACTTATCTAACATTGCAATACTCCAGCATCTGGCAGCACCATATTCTTGATAAGCTGACATTTTCACAGGTAGCACTTTTTTTTAACAAAACAGCAAACAGAAACCATACTTGCTTGTATAAAACGTGTAGCTTGTCTAAAGGATCTGCAATTTGCTGAATGTTTCACAGACTAGTCCTCCACATGAGCACCGCTTCCACTTAAAAAGAAAAGCAAAACACTTTTCTGAAGCCCAGCACCAAAATATTCCATCAAGAATGGATTCTGATGGAGACAACTCAGTTTGTGCTCAAATCAAAGGGTATCACTACACATACAAAATGCTGTACAACAAATGTTTGAGTCAATTGTAAAATGCAGTCCTCTCTTGAATTAAAAAGTAGCACTTAAACTTATCCAAGTATCTTTATCATAGGCAGAGAAATTCCACTTTGACCAGTTACAGCTGACATAATAGAACCAAAAATCTCTTTGCTTTGAAGGTAATGTGAAACATTTTAGAGTTTTTGCTTTAAGTCAAGTTGTTGCAGTGCCACACAGGGAAGGTTGCTGATTTTGTATTATTTTGTAAAGGGTAATCACTTAAGTTTAGATTGCGCTTGATCCTACTATTGTTAGAAAGAGAGCCTGTGGCTTAAAGCAGAATAGTACAGAGTGATGCACTTTAAAGGAAGTCCTCACAGCTAAAGGAAGGGGGTGCTTGATATGATGAGTTGTCTGCAAGTTAACTTTGGCTTCACTAACAATGCTTTTCCATCCAGACCCAAAGACATGTGGTAGACCAATGTATTGTTAAGAAGTTAGATAAAGCATTTCTACCACACCTAAAATGAAAGTGCACTTCTGAACACTTGAAAGACTGTGTTGCAGTAAGTAGCTGACATCAGAAACTCTGGTAGAATTAAATATTAGTACAGTGATAGAAGATTGCTTTCACTGATTTCTAAATAACAGCTCCATCTCTTTAAATTGTTTATTATATATAAAGCAGGCATTCTAAACTTAAAACTCTACAGTTATTACTCAGGAACTACATTCAAGCATATTTTACATATGAAATAGATTACTTATGCTGTTTTTAATGTTTTTACATTGTTGATCTGTGTATATACAGTACAGTGAAGTTACAATGTGCTTTGTTTGTTGTTAGGAAACATAACTTTTTATTGCAGTAGAATGTTGTACCGTGTTAGCCATAGATTGATACAGGACAAAGCAGGGTGAAATTACACCTTTTATTGGCTAACTAAATAGATTATAAATGCAAGCTTTCGAGGCAGCTAAGGCCCCTTCATCAAGCAAGGTCCTTGTCTGATGAAGGGGCCTTAGCTGCCTCGAAAGCTTTCATTTGTAATTTATTTAGTTAGCCAATAAAAGGTGTCATACAACTTTTTATTGTACTGCAGTTTGTTCTTTTGTGGGCTAGAAGATTTACTAGTGAGGTTTAATGTTGGCAGAATCACCTTATAAGGGGAGCGATCGCTACACTTCACCACCCGAGAGGAAAGTAAATGATGTTGGAAAGATATATCACCATTAAAAATATTCGGTCTTCAACTCCTCTCCCCACCCTCTCCGTGACCGCCCAAACACTTAATTCCCGCTATAATACATACACAAAAAGAAAAGAAAATCAAAAAGAGAATGATTAAGTATAGTCTGTGTGAAACGACGAGTCTGGTCTTACAGTTCTTGTTGTATGATGTGGAAAAAAAAACAGACAGCAGGTAGATATGGCTGCTTTCTTGCTATCTTCAAGAATTTAAGAGCGAGTCTGACTCACCACATAAACACCCAGACACCCACTGGGCCATATAACGAAACCCTTGCCTCTTCTCAGGGATTCGCCACATTGTTTCTTATCTTCTGGGTGCCCACCCATAAGCAGCAGACGTCCCTGGGTGAAGTTCGATCTCACTGTCTTCTTAGGCTTAGATAGCTAAACTTTTTGCCTTCTGCTACTCTTTTTTTCCTCTTGGCCAGCCATTCCCCTTAAAATAAAAAAAAGTTTCCCGCTGATATGTTCTATTTTCTGCTTTCTTACCTGGTGGGGTCCTCCCAGACTTAGTTGTCAACTATAAGGGATATTCCTTTATCATTATTCAGTCCCTATAATATAGTGATAACAGTCAAGAAAGCAAACCTGATTTTAGTGCTATGTGGGCTTTCTACATTTTTACCCTTAAAAAAAATGTGGGGGAAGGTAATATTTAATTGTAACACACTTCTATTTTCCTAATAATATTTGTACTCTAAACAAAACATTTTTTTCTCTGAACAAATCTATAATCACATGCCTGAATGACCACCAGCCTGACGCACTCACTCCTACCATTAGGAGTTTTGTTGAATGGTTTATCATGTTGTATGTGAAGTCCACCATACCAAAATGCAATGGAATTGTCTTGCATACTGTGATAACAGACCCATGTAGATCGCAGCTTCCACAGCTGTCCTCAAAGCACTTATCTTAACAAAAGAAGTGTTCAGGTGAGAATGCTGTTCATTGACCTTTAATTTGCTATTCAACATGCATCCCATTTCAAATCAAACACTACTTCATGAAAAAATCAAGACTTTCTTACTGATGGATTTCAAACTTTGGAGAACACACTTGTTACACTCTTTCTGTGAACATTAATACATCCCAGTGTTGTATTTTCAGCCTATTGCTCTTCCCCTTTTTTCAGTCACAGTTGCATTGCCAAACAGGAGACTGAAAAAGCGTGCAGCATAAAGTTATTAGTGGTCTGTATCATGTAGGATGTGTCAAGGTTCCCAAAACCACTTTTCTTTTTAAAAAGGTTTAATAGTGCCATCACTTCTGGATGAATAGTTGAAAGACAACTTGTGCTCTTGGATCTTCACTAATGTCTATGTGTGTCCCTTTGGAGAGCATATCAACTGGCTATATCATTAGTATCGTAGAAACACTTGTACAAACCACAGGGTCCTGTACTGATATGCAGGTGTCATACTGATTACAAGAAATGACTGAGTAAAGCACACAGTCTAATTTTAGGTCCCACACCCCAGCATCAAAATGTTTGTGACTGTGTAATCTAGCAAAGGATATAATGGCATTTGATATCCTGCAATTATACTGGTAAGTATTTCCTCTTGTCCATTAAAATGCTAACTCACACACACTCATATACTTGATCTTGGAAACCACCTACACTAACAATCTGTTCACATTACTCATACAGCTTCACGTCCAACTCTATTGTATTCCATCATTTTAGTCATTACCAAGAGCTCTGTTTGTTGTTGCTAACCATTCTACAGCTCATTTACTAGTTAAGAATGAATCTATTTATTATTAAAACTATATTTCAGTGCAGGCCAATAAACAGAAAAACAGTATGGTTTTTCCATCAAAGTAAATGCAGCACCAGTATCTTAAAAGTTCACAAAAAGATAAACATTGCGCTGACATCCTTTTAAATCTAGCGCTGTCTTCATCCCTATCCCAGCAGGCCCTGTGAAGAACCTTGGAGCTGCCCAGTGGCAAAATGATCCCAAGTGCTACTGGGATTTCAAGTTCTTTCAGGTAGTGCTACTACATTCCCTGTCCCCGGGCCATTTGGGTATGGCTGAACTAAGTTGTGAGGTTTGTGATGTTAATTGTTGTGTCTACTCTTTTGGTTACAGGCAATTCCCATTCTATAGCATAGGTCATCAGACAGACCCATTTGATGTATAATGGTGATTGAGCTAAACCATTTAGGTCATGATCATTTATCAATTGTAATTGAACAGTAAGCTGTCTGCCTAGGGCTAACAATGTAGGGGTCTCATTTATAACCTTGTAAACTGCCATATTCAATGTGAACTGAAGTTCAGGGGTCCACTTTTCCATTTCTAATAGTCCAACAAAGAATTCAATCATTGTCTTCATGGTCTTCTCACGCAGTATAATTAAATTTGGGGCAGTACACTGTGGTCTTCTGGTGGACCACCTCCATTGCTTCCAGAAACCTTCAGCTACTGAGCTGGTAAACTGCAGACCTATGTTGGTAATAATGTTATTTGGCAACCTCGGTCTGTGATGAGACAGAATTTCTTTATTGTGAGTTGCAAAAGGAACATGAGATAATGATGTGAACCAGATTTATAGTCAGTGCCAGGCTAGTTCAAGACCGAAAAATCTAAAAAATATATTAAGCAACCAAAACACTGGGGCAAATCAAAATTCAAAGTCAAGGCAAAGAAGAGATCAGAACTGAAGTGAACCTAGCACTTAATTAAAATAAAAACAAACTAAAACTAGACATTTTGATTAACTTGGTAAAATAGTCCATAACCACCATCAGGAAAGTGTTCCTGTCCTTGCTGATTTGAAATGATCCCATGTGCATCCAAGATAGCCACCAATTGGGCTGTTGTGTCATTACTGTAGTAACTCAGGTACATGCGATTTGAAAAACACTGACTAACAATGGAAGTCTTACTCTTTCGTTGATATACAGCTATATTGTGCCTCCTGGAGTTCCTTATAATGTATGTAGCCATGTCTCTTCCCAGAGCCTTCTCACAATCCCTGACATACAGGGATTACTAGTGGCTTGGGACTAAACTATGTCCTTCATGTTCAAGGAAAGATCAGGCCAGGGTTTAAGACCATTACCACATCTGGGATGTTGTTTGCACAGCTCTTCCGATAGCACACCTTGAACAAAAACTTCTAGAATTGCCACAACTACCTGGTTAGCCAAGACAATGTCTTCTGGCAGCTGAAAGCCCTGGTTTGAGCTGTCTAGTTAGTCTAGATTGTAAAATTGTCCACTTAAGGAAATGACACCATTTCTTGACAGCCTAAATGACACTGAGTAGAATAGCTGTATTGGGTACTCTTTAGTTATCTTGAAGCATATGCTATGATGCCTTCCTCCCCCTGCTTAATTTGAGAGAGGGCAGTGCTGCAACTGAGGTCACTTGCACCTGGGTTGACTTGAAAAGGCAATAATTGATTCAGCTGTGCCAATGCTGCTGGTGATAACAAAGTTCTCTTCAATGAATTGAAGGCACTTTGGCACACCTGTGACCACATCCCAGGAGACCCCCTCCTCAGCAAATGCAAGAATGGAGTGATGATATCAGCAATCCTTGAAATGATCTTGTGTAACTACTCATCCATCCCCAGAAAGCATTGGAGACTTTATACCTCCAGGAGCACTGGGTAGTTCACAACAGGCTTGATTTTTTTTCGGGGTATAACTGACCCTGACTGCTGACACCACATGGCCAGGAAATTTTAGTTGGTCATGAAGAACCCTACACTTTCCCGTGCTTAATGACAGGTGAGCCTTGTTAAGTCACTGGAAAATATTGTTAATGTCCTTGAGCTGTTGTTGGACAGGTGGGAAGTGTAGAATGATAACATCAATGTACAGTAGATAAAGCATATCATTCCAATGAGCCCCTTGAGGACCTGTTTATAAGCCATGATTATTCAACATGTTTAAGTACAAAGGGCATCTCTCCAAGCTGTAAAAGTACATATGGAATGTTGACAGACATTTTCTAAATACTGTCTGATACTGTCGAAATTGTACATGCACCACTAAGTGGGGTAAGTTGGCTTTCACCAAGGTGACACTGTCACAGGTTTCAGCTGAGGTTTTCCCTTGAGGCTTAGGAAATTGGACCTCTCAAGGCACAGCACCCCTGCAGTATCTACTAACCCTGATGGCAGTCCAGTCCTTTTCCACTCAGGACCCCAGCATCACCAACTCAGAGCAGCTGCCCTACAAGAGTTATATGCATTAAAGACACATTGCAATATCTCCTCTTCAGGAAGGCATTTAAGGCACAATTCATGGAATTGAAAGCTGAAGTCTTTGAGACTATGCAATGGCTTTTGAGCCTGGTAATCAATCATTAGAGAGGAAAGCATTAAAAATGGTAGTGGATAACTCTACACAGTTGTTATATTTGTGCTGCTCTGCAAACCATCAAGCAAGAAGCAAACTGCTGAGCATCACATTCAGGTATCCCAACAGCTCCACTCCACTCAGTGGATGCAATTTCACAAACTGGTTGAAATCCTTTACAAAATCAATTATGCTTGTGGGTGGCCAGTGAGGAGTGACCTTAAAAAATTCTACCTTCAGTGCAGAAAGTGAAAAGGATGATCGTTGTCAGTTATTCCTCACCCTTGTTACAGGGTCAACAGCATCGGTGGCTGTGAGAGGGTAGGGTTGCTCTCTAGTACCACCTGCCTAATTCCCTTCTGCATTTTCCAGGTGGTGAATGCACCACAGGAATTAACTGTTCAAGATGCTGCCTCATTACAGAAAACCAGATTCTTTGGTGGCAGTCTCATCCCTATTAATAAAACTGTGAACCATACACATCTGAAATGGAGTATTAGAAGGATGTGTCACAATTCCATGCCTTCTAATTGGCTCTCCAAAATATGTTGTGCTCAGATTCATACTATATAAAATAGAGGTTAATTTATTTTATTTAGATGTGTCAGGAAGGCACTCAGCCTGGCTTGGCATACACACACAGATAAACACACTGATGTACATGGGATAGAAATAAAAATATATTAGGTAAATTTAAATGTAACAAAAATAAACCAACAATATGCAACAAAGTAACTTAACAATCAACACAGATGGCGGACACAAATGTGTGTACAAAGTCTCACAATAAACAATTAAACATACATGAAAACCAGAGGAAGTGGATGGTGAAGCACAGGAAATGTCCAAATGAACAGCCTTCTGGAAAAGATATATATTTTGTCCCAATGTTATATGAATTGAAGACAGAAACCCCCACACGAACCGGACTATGGATGAAGACACAAATCCAGACAAGAGCTGTAATACTTGAGAATGTTGTTAATTGTAATCCAGAAAAGTAAACAGGTTAAAAGGTTTGCTTTATGTTAAACACAATGCAAATACAAAAAGACAATCCTTTTTATTTTCTGTGCACTGATATCCTTATAAATCCAGCTCCTTCATTGTCCCTCTTCCAGCAGTTCCCTGAGCAGAATCCTCGTGCAGCCCAATGGTGAAGTTATCCCAAGGGCTGCTAGGGTTTTGAAACCTTTCAGGTAGTGCTGTAACATGTTTGACTGAGTTAGCTGTATTAGTGTACTCTTGTTTAGCACTATTGAAATATAATGAGTAAATGATGCTAAGATTAAATAGTGCCTTTGGGTAATAAAACAACTGAAATAGGTTTATTTGTGACTGAACTTTGCTTGTTGGTTTGTTTCCACACACACACACACACGCATTATATATATTGTGACAGATTAGGGTTTTCTCGCACCCTTGTACCCTCAGACACCACATCAGACACCAGGTAAAAGTCCAATAATAATTGATTTATTATAATAATAATGTGCACAAAGCACCCTCCACTCCCAAATACTCAATAAACAAAACAATACAATACAATAATCAAATCCTCCAATCTTCCAGACGCTTAGCCACCCTGCCTCCCAACTCAGCTCGTCCGTCTGGGATTTCCCACAGTCCTTAATAGTCCTTGACCCAGAAGTGTTTGTCCCTCTGTCCATGTGACTTTCTATCACTTCCGGGTCAGATAAAAACTTCTCTTTTTCTTCAGCCCGGAAGTATATAATTTCTTCCATTTCCGCAATCGTGAATTACTTCCGGGCTATAAGGAAAGTATAAGTCCCTGGACCTCCCTGCAGTGTCCTCAGGTGGCCCCCATGATATCCAGCAAGGCTGTGGTGAAAATCTCCAAGTTCCATGATGCCCTGCTGGAATTCGGGGCCCTTCCATGTTGCAGGGATGGATCCATCTGGCGGTTTGGGGTTGTTGGCCGGGATACACGGCCATCAATCCCTCACAGTTCCCTCCCCTCAGCGAAGTCCAGTGGGGCAGAGCGTCCAGCCCCGTGAGCGACGTCATCCTGCAGGAAGAGCCTCTGGCTGTGGCCAGTCCGTGGCTATGTCGGGGAAAATACCTCTTAGAGAACCTAGGGCGAACATCATACGAGTTAAATAGTTTTTCCTCGGTTCTCCGTGGACAATTTCACTAAATGTGGCCTGGTCAGCGACAATCATATCACAACCATCATTCCCCTGTTAGTCTCCCCCTGCAAGACTGAAAACAGTTCGGAAACTCTGGCTCTGTCCTTCTCTCCGCTGAGAAGGGATCCCCAGCCGCCCTTGAGCTTTCAGCTCCCTTTTTTATCTTGTCAGGAGGCCCATTTGTCTCAATTGGGATCTCCTTTTTAATCTGAGGCTTGTTCACAGTTTGGGTCTCTCTATTAATAAAAAAGCCCTTTCACTGTCTGAACACCCTTTGATTTATTTACAACACGGGCAGGGGTCTTTAGGACCGTATCCCTCCGAAAGCCAGCACCATCCAGCTGCTCCGGATAGATCAGCCCTTCCCCCGACCAATCAGTCAATGTTCCAGCCTCTCTTGTAGGGCACGCAGTGATTTGGCACCTGCTATTAATTAAAAGGGGGCCCGGATCACACTGAGTCCCTATTACATTATATACGGTACCGACATTACCTGCCTGTACCGCCAAATCATATAACACGGGAAGTTCACGGTCTAATGGCCGCAGGTACTCACGTACTTTTCTTAAAGGCGCTTCGGCCGCTGCTCCTAAATCCCCAACGATCTTCTTTATCGCCTCCAATGTCTGCAAAATACTCTGCACGGGCTCGATTAATTTTTCGAGCTCTCGCACGTCAAAATAGTTAGTTAATTCAGCCGAAGGTAGGCTTACTTCCTGGTTCACCTTACCATCCGGCCGGGAGCCAATGAACACACCCGCTGTTGGCACATGCTCTAATGGGTTCCGCAAGGGAGCTTGGGATTTGGAGTTCTTTATGGATGAGGACTGGGCACCATTCTTTGGCTGACTGCGATCTGCCTGTATCGACCAGCCATTTCCCGACCCTCCTTACCTTCTTGTGGGTTGAGCAGTGCTTCGCTCACCTCCCACTTCCCTTTCAGAAAGTCTAAGTCTGTCTTCTTTTGAGCGAAGTCGAAAGTAGCAGGACACGGACCTCCTCCTTTCCCCAGTCCTTCGGGTTGGGTCACGTGTCCTTCTCCAGCATCCGACATGAGGAAGTCCGTTGTATTGTCCGTCTGCCTATACAAAAGCGCCACACTGTCTTCGGGAGATTCTCCTGCATCCCACAGAACTTCCGGATGATCTTTTCCGAGGTATGTGCATGGTACAAAATGAGTACTTTTAAATAGATTATCTATATTTCCTTGCACATACCTCGTTGTAGTTTTCTTCGTCCAGAGTCCTCTCCCTATCCGTGTAGTCGCCCTGTCGCTCATCCCGAGTGTCGGCCATGACGAACATGTAACTTCCGCTGGTGCTGTTGCTCTGCCTTCTTCTTCCCCATGACGGGCTTAAGAAATAGGGGTTTCTGGCGATTTTTCCCCATATGTCGTGACACTGCCTTCTTGGGGTATTCTGTCCACAGTAAATTTTTCCCAGGTCCTCTGCCAAACTGACGGCCAGAGAATCCAGAGAAGCTGGCTATGCCAACTGTGACAGATTAGGGTTTTCTCGCACCCTTGTACCCTCAGGCACCTCGTCAGACACCAGGTAAAAGTCCAATAATAATTGATTCATTATAATAATAATGTGCACAAAGCACCCTCCACTCCCAAATACTCAATAAACAAAACAATACAATACAATAATCCAATCCTCCAGTCTCCCAACTCAGCTCGTCCGTCTGGGATTTCCCACAGTCCTTTATACTCCTTGACCCAGAAGTGTTTGTCCCTTAGTCCGTGTGACTTTCTATCACTTCCGGGTCAGGTAAAAACTTCTCTTTTTCTTCAGGCCAGAAGTATATCATTTCTTCAGTTTCCGCAATCATGAATTACTTCCAGGCTATAAGGAAAGTATAAGTCCCTGGGCCTCCCTGCAGCGTCCTCCGGTGGCCCCCATGGTATCCAGCAAGGCTGTGGTGAAAAACTCCAAGTTCCATGATGCCCTGTTGGAATTCGGGGCCCTTCCATGTTGCAGGGATGGCTCCATCTGGCGGTTTGGGGTTGTTGGCCAGGATACACGGCCGGCAAATGCTCACAATATCAATATATATATATATATATATATATATATATATATATATATATATATATATATATATGACATACTGTATACTGTACTGTACAATTAGCCATTTATGTATTTTTTTTCCTATAGTTTACCATTTGCACATCACACATTTTTTAGGTTTTTTTTTAATAGTCACATTTTTTATCTTGTTAAATTAAAGACCCAAATTGGAACGCCTGACTTGTTTCTGTTTAAAAAAAAGGTTCTAACCCGTCAGTTCATTTATTGTCATTTGATGAGCTGCCTACACCATCCAAATTCAGATTTCTCGTATTATTAAAAATGAGAAGTCCCAATATTTTTCAGCCAAGTGATACAAGACGTTTATAGTCTTAGAGTATGGTATACAGAAGGATGCTGTGGTCCATCCAACAAGTACTTTATCAAAGACCACTGACTTTCATATTTCTGGCCTCACTAGTGCCTGAAGCTGAGTGTTGTTTGTAAGCATTATACATTCTACTTGAAATGAGAATGAAGGACATGTTTATGGAGTTTGATTTTAATCAAATCAGTGTGGTTATACCAGATTACAGTTAAAGAAAACCATTCTCAGCAAAAGGCATGATAAAAATACATTTTTGAAATTGCTTTATGCTATTGTGCTATTTATTACCTTAATTTTACTGTTGTTTATATTTTGCAAATGTCTGCCTTACCCTTCAGCTTAAAAAAGTGATTATATTTTCTGGGAAAGTGAGGTGGAGATTTGTATTATTATTAAACTGAAAAAGCATCTGTTATTATACAAAAATGATAACAGTCATTAAAAGTGCCAAATACTATTTAATAAATGAAGTGGTTTCTGTTCTTCATAAAGTGTGATCCTGAATTTCATCCGCCCTTGTTGCAATACTTATTGTCCACTGATTTCTCTATGCTAATCTTATTATCAGCCGTAGAGCTGATACTAGCAATTTACATTTTGATCTTGCTTTTGCAGTTCAAGAGAAAGTATTTTATATGTGATTTCCAAAGAGGGCTGTGGGTATAAAAACGTATGTTTAATTAATCACACTTGAAAAGTATAGAACACAAAATACTATTTCAAAATACGTATGTGAGAGAAATAACTCTCTTTTCACTAAATGATGAATACTGTATCTTGTCAGTAGATCCATTCACTACTTGAGATTTTAAATGAAAGGTTCTTTTCTCTGTATTGCCTTTGATTATATAGGGGTGCGCTCTTTGAAATATATTAGTAGAGGCTGGAGTTGCTGCCTGTATCTTCATTAGTTACTAGATTGTATAGTTTAGACAAAGATATTAACAAATTATGAAATTTTTTATAACTTTTTTTCTAACTTTGAAAATGTATTAGCAACCTAGCAAGTTCCAAAAATTTGAGATGATTTACATTATTTAACCCTTATAGACTGTAAGGGTCAAATTTCACCCGTTTTGTACTTCAAGAGTAGAAAATGCAGCTCAAATCTGATTTTTTTCAGGCTGAAATTTAAAGACTTTTCCTAAAGTTTCCCTGAGTTTACAAAACTGTAAACATTACCAAAGTTTGTATTGTATTAATTATGTTTGCATAGTTCCTAAAGGTATATTTGTCAGTTCAATTCGATTAATCTCATGGGATCATGTCAAAAATAAAGGTTCGTCATTTGGAAACTGTGAAACAGTAAAAGTGAGCCATACATATCTGGATGAAAAACAGTCAAAACAGTTTTTATTTCAGAAAGACAAGGAATTTCAGTACATAACCGAAAAATATGTAAGCAAGACCAAATGGGACGTGGAATCGATGAAATTCCTTTCCTTAAGGAACTGAGGGCAGAAAGGAAAAGGGATATACAAAATAAAAAGGACCTTGGAGAAGATAAAATGTTTTTCACATACATTTATGATAACAGCTTTTAGTTCACTAGAGTCACCAGCCAATTATCTGTGTAGTATATCACAAGGTATGGAACTCCCACGTGTGACTTTTTGCATAAAGATGGGCCCATCCAACAGACAAAAAAGACATTCCATTAGAGAGAGACTCCATTCCCCTTAATGTTGAAAACACCATCCATACTGTACATCAGCCCAACTGCTGGATCCAAAAACTACCACAACATCAACTCCTCCTTTGACACTGATATTTTTGTTGCTGTTAATCTTCAGTAAGCTTCCTGATTTTGAAGCAAAGGTGTATTTTTATTTGGGTTCTACATCTAGACTTTAATATTATTCACTATTTTCTTGTTATTTATTTGATTTAGTTACTATGCAGTTACTCTATTTTAATTAATGTTGCTTTACTTTTAAATTTCTATATTTTGTTTGCATATTTTGACTGACAGAAGTAATAAAGTAAATAAAGGACACCTGGAGCCTCATGCATAACGCCATGCGTAGAATTCACACTATAACATGATGTAAGCACAAAAGCTGAAATGTGCTTACGCACAGAAAAATCCAGATGCAGGAATCTGTGCATACTCCAACTTCCACGTTCTTCCGCTCCAAAAATCCCAGTCAGCGTGAAAAGTAACGCTTCAGCACGGGCCTGCTGTCCCACCCCAACTCCTACCAGAATTATGCCTCTTTGAATATGCAAATCAATATAAATAGCCCTTAACCTCAGCGTTCTGTGAAAAGACAATGGGAAAAGCACGGGGGAAAAAATAAGAATTTCAGCGAATACCAAGTGGAGGCAAAGGAAAAACATACTATTTGTTGATTAAAACAGTGGTTTAATCAACAAAAGGAAGTTGATCGAGTGACATAGCGTGTCGGAGAAACTTGAAAGCTCAAGTTTACAATGTCACACAGTGCCAAAATAAAAAAGAAGTCATATATTAAAGTCGCGTGAAAAGGTAAGTTGTAGCTCACCATCTGAGCTTATTAGGGTACAGACAAAAAAAAATAGGCTCACAGTGGGAAAAAAGCACGTAGTTTATTTTCTCATTAAAGTAGAAAATCATAAACTTCATCTTGAAATCATTTAATTTACTAGTTTCTCAAATCCCATCATAACTAAAGTAGCATGTTAAATGCTTTGTTTTGTATTTGTATCTTCAATGTGCTCTATGTGTATGAATCACTACGTACTTCCGTTCTTTCTCTTTCTCCGACAGGACACAGAATACATTACATTCGTGATATTACAGCTCTCTGAATAATTAATATACTGAGATGTATACGTGATATAATTTTCATGATGATTGGAATGAAAGCATGTTATTTAACATGGGAACACGATGGCACAGTGATTGTTCATGTCTCACACAAGATGCTGCTGCACCATACGCGACCTTCAATGAAATAATTTATTTACTAACCTGCAATTCCTGTCCTTACTTTTCTTTCCCCAAATACCCAATCGCCACACAATCAGCTCTGTAATAGACGTTAAGCCATCTGCAAGCTTACAACGACCATTCTTCAAAACTTTTAAGGAACATTGAAATATCTTCATAGTACGTGTTTAATTATTCTATCCATCTATCCTTCTAGTGTCACGCCAGCCTCAGCAAATATACAGCGCACAAGGCAGGAACAATACGTGAACTTGCTAGCGCTGCGGCACCGTGTCCTCACATGTTTAATTATTAACAATACTGATTATTTAAATGAAGTTAAAGTTTTATCTGTTTAATATAATCAACATATTTTGCTGCATTTCATCTTAAAAATGACACTGTCATCATATGTAAATACGCGCTTTGTAAAGTGGCGCAGGTTGTGCAATATTATAACTGTTGTGCAAGTTTACAGTGGGGTAATTGTACTTATAAGTACAAACAGTTCTACAAAGAGCAATTGATTGAGTGCGTTTATAGTTCTTGGGATGAAACTGTTTCTGAACTGCAAAGTCCGTACAGGAAATGCTTTGAAACATTTTGCAGTGGCTTTGGCAGCGTGTGCTTGATGCAGTATACCGATAATTATGTTTCCGATCAGCTGCTGCTGTGATTCCCCACTCAGATACAGTGATATAAATACTCCAAGTGGTGCAGTGAGAGTAATATAGAAAAAGATGATCCGCTGTGGCAACCCTTAAAGGGAGCAGCTGAAAGAAGAAAAAGAAGAAGAAGAAGATGGTGCAGTGAGAGTAACAATGCTAAAGCAGTTATGGTATTTGGAATACTATGGCTATTCCCTGGGCTATTATATTGTTACAGGTAATCTACAATCAGATACATTACACTAATAAACAATATGCAGTATAAAGCTGCGTCAGAAATGTGTTTCTAAGAAATAAAGGGTAACCACACAGGAACAGTAGCACTGGTTTGATGCTGGGTGACGCCAGAGTGCAAAACTGAGTGGAGAACTGGCGTACGACAGGGTATGAGGTACCGTGGAAAAGTGCGTGGCTTTACTCCAATTGTAGGGTTTATACATCGCGATTTGAACATGGAAACGTTCTTACGCAACATTTCTGTGCGTACGCATCGTTTATACATGAGGCCCCTGGTGTGGGGAATTTACCACTTTCTTTCCCACAGTGTTAGCAAGCTGAGGACCATACAGAGGCATTGCTCAAGGTGTATCATCCTCTATGTGTCCAGGTTAGTCTCGAGAATCAGGTGTTTCAGCCTTTAGGTCTAGGTTATATCCAGGGACACCATAAAGCTAAGTCAGCCTTTATGTGCCTAGGTTATTCACAGGGACCAAGCTAATCTTTAGGTCTATATTAGGCTATACCTGGAGAAATCTGTCTGTTGTTCATGCTAAAAGCTAATGAGTTCCTATGTGGAGTATTGTGGATTGATGGATTGAGGCTGTAAGTAAGTAGATAGGGTCTTGCTTGTGTGTTTCTGTGTGTGTTAGGCTTAGGGGGCAAGAGTAGGCCAGCCCATAACAAACCTGCTTAGTTCCACTAACTCCCACTGTAATGTACCTGCTAAGCAGTGTCCATGATTGGTCAGATTCCGATCTAGAACTTCACACGTAAAAAAAATAGAAATGTCCTAAATTCCCAAGTAACAAAATTTACAGGGGATAGAGTCTTATAGCCATAAGTGAATCATACCTGCTTGTTACTCTTATTTGCAGCAGCCACAGGAATGTGCAGTATATTTAAGATAAGAGTCACTTTTTTATTTACTTACTTTAGTTACAATTCTCTGAATCTCTGATTGTTGGCAGAGGTGAACACACAGGACTTTGGCAGCAATAGCAAACAGCACTGATGATGTTAAGCAGTCCTGTCTGGTTCATTAGCTTATTTCAGAGATATCTTTTCATAGAATCCTTTTGGATGGCTATCTAGAAATACAGATTTCCACTCCAGCCTTTTTGTGGAGCTCAGAACTGGGTTATCTTGTATATTTCTGATCATTTTAGAAGTTTAAGTAATTAATTCTGGTACCCTTCTAGCATTCAATTTAGTTTTATGTGAAACAGATTATTTGTCCCCACAAGTGCTGAAAAAAATGTTCCCACAGAGGTCTCGAGAGTTATATTAATCAATATCATATCATCAGAGGTGGAAAATAGGGATGTTCCAATCAGGTTTTTTATGGGCAATACTAATCACCAATTTCATGTTGCTAAAATTGTTTAATTTATCCTTTCAATTTTTTTACACTAGCCTCCTGCATCACCAACCATGTCGAAACCTTATGTTCTATGATAAAGTGGTATTTTTATAATTAAACTGCAGACCACATTTGCTGCCTGTTTACTTTTTATTAAAAAATGTAAATTCTGTAAGGCTTATTGTTTTGTGACAATAAAAAATGCTAAAATAAATAAAATCCCCTTAAACTATACCTTTTTAAACTGCTAAAGCATGAACAAAAGTATTTATCCAAAATACATAAAAAATATTATAAAATGTTAATGTTTATCAAGAAGATATAAGGCAAACATGTTTAACAAGTTAACACGTAAAGTTGACACACATTGTTCGCACTCCATTTTAATTACAGGACAAAATGAAAATGTCAGAACACATAGTGTTTTAATACCCTATGAAGATATGCCTCTCTTTTATGAGACAAAGTTGAAGCTGCAGGCCAGTTTCGATTTTAATGATTGAGGCTTTTTTGAAGATGCAACAGCTGACGTGCATGAGCTGATACACACAGTCACATCTTTAATCAACTTTTGTGAGGACTTGTGTGTCACCACTAAAACTTGTTTAAAATTTAACCGCAATAAACCATAGTTAACAGCAAACTCAGGCAGCTTCATTGCCTATGGAAGTGGGGCCAGAACACACTGTTTAGTTAGGATAGGAACACACTGACAAAATAAATCAAACTGACTAAGAAGAGCTACTGTGAAACATGAAAAAATACATTTTCAGCCGATGATCCTGCATGTGGAAAGGTCTTCAAGATATTACCAACTATAGGAAACAATCCTCCCACATTGCAAAAAGAAGCAGCTAGCCAACGGCCTAAATGTGCTTTACTGCGGGTTTGATAAGCCCAAGGTCACATCTCACACTGGCTCCAGCTCTCCCAGTATACAAACTAATATGACCTCACCCCCTCACTTTCTACCATTCAGTCTGCACTTCCTGCAATATATATCTGTGAAGAGGATGTGTGCTTGCTCTTCAAGAGACAAAACAACAAGAACGCTGCAGGTACAGACAGTGTTTTACCATCCTGCTTGAAAGTGTATGCTGATCAACTGGCCTCTGTCTTTTCAGAGATTTTCAACAAATAATTAGCTCTGTGTAAAGCTCTCTAACATTTCAAGCAAGGCACAATTATATTAATCTGAAAAACATCCTGTATAACAGGACTGAGTGACTACTACGGTTATTTTGTGGTCATGAAAACCTTTAAGGGACTAGTATTTTCTCACTTGAAAGACATCACATTTCCCCTGTTGAACACCCTTCATTTTGCCTACCCAACAAACAGGTCAGTGAATGATGCCATCAATATGCATATGCACTACATACTGCAACACATTGACAAGCTAGGCACCTATGCAAGGAATCTGTTTGTAGACTTCAGCTTAGTATTTAAAAAAATTATCCTTAACCTCCACCAGCTTAAACTCACCCAGGTTGCTGTTCCTGCCTCTACTTGTTACTGGATTACCAGTTTCCAAACAAATGGGAAACAGCAGGTGAAACTCACCTCTAGTACCCATACAATCAGTACTGGTGCCCCACGGGAATGTTTGCTCTCCCCACTGCTCTTTGCCGTTTATACTAAAGACTGCATTTCTAAGGATCCCTCTGTATCCTCCTCAAATATGCAGATGACACAACCATCATTGGTAACAAGTCTACATTTGATTTAGAAGCTGGTCCATTGATGTGGTTAAAATAATCTAAACACACTCAAAACTGTGGAGATGACTGTGGACTTCAGTAGCCCACACATAAGAGCTACTGTAGCACACATTGCTGAAAAATTTAATGTTGGCCATGAGAGAATGATGTTAGAACACACACAGCTTGCAGTGCATGAGGCTACGTAGTCTCAGACTGGTCAGAGTGCCCACGTTTTCTTTTAGATCATAGGGATTGCCAGGTGCATGCACATCATTTATCTGGGGAAGAGAAAGGTCAACAGGATATACTATGAGAAGAAGACAATCTAGCAAGGGAGTGTGACTCTCTGAGCAATGTTCTGCTGGGAAACTCTGTGTCTTGGAATTCATGTGGATGTTACTTTAATGCTTACCACATAGCTAAAGATTGTCGCAGACCACATACAGCCCTTCATGGTAACAACTTTTCCTGATGGCAGTGGTATCTTTCAACAGGATATTGCACCCTGCAACAATTGTTCAGGAATGGTTCATGTTTATCATAGAGTTAATGTTTATTGTCACATGTACAGAGTACAGTGAAATTCTTACTTGCACATGACATTCATTGCCTTTTTTAGTCAAACATTGACCTTATCCTAAGATGTCTGGATTTGTTCTTTGTCAAAAGTGATGTGTTCAGAAAGTAATCTGAAAATCTAATTCTGAGATAGAGTAGCTTAAAGTTGGTAATTAAACACATATGTCTTTGAAATATTGAGAGACAGCAGAGTACATGGAAATAATCTTCTGGAACACAGGAAGATCCCACACATTTGATAAGCCAATATTTAAACATAGGTCAGTGGAGGATTATGGCATTTGTAGGCTTTACATCACTCCACGTAGCTTTTGTTTAGTAGCTTGCTCAAAAATGCTTCTTCATAGCAAATTACATCAAATACATTTTTTAAAGAGAATAATGTTTCTTGAAATAAACACATCTTCCTCTCTAAATGGATATACACAGTGTCTAACATCAGCCTATTTCTCCACTGCTGTTTCAACTGCTCTATCTCTCTGTCCTCCTTGGTGACAAACTTAGAAGTTAAAATCAATCCAACACCGTCATCAACACCACTATTACTAATCTATGCAAAGTCTCACTCTATTATCCTAGCAATATGATGAAAAAGTGCTGTACTTCTTCTTATAAAATATGTGTAGATATCATTCTGATCTTATTATTCCTGCACTACCTATCAATAGTAGATAAAATGAATATCAGATTTTTTCCCACCCAAACCTATACCCAAGATCAAAATCCTCCATCATCCAATGCAGAAGCTGCTTGCAATGCATAACAATATATTTAACTTTGTCAGGATCTCAGTTTGTAGACCAAGGTTCCTGAATCTATTAAGCCCTCTTATTCACTGTGTTTTTAAAATTAATCTGGGAGCTAATCTCTAGTGTTTTTAAAGTAACAGTATTTCTCCTTTACAACTACTATGCCTTTTTTTATATGTAAATACAGTTGGTTTTCTTCCTTAAAACAATTTCCCACACTCTATTCTGACTTTTTCTTTGTTACTTATTTTTATTATTGCAAAGCACCTTTAGATTACTGAGTTGAAGAATTGCTTTTGAAATGAACTGAAATGAACTGCAAAATGAAAATACATTTAAAAGTGAATTCCCTGTGCAAATTAAGGAGAAGGTTAAAAACTTGTTTCAAGAGTTCAGTCTTTATCAGTAATACACCTCATAAAGATTGAACAGATACAAGATATTTGTACTATTTCATCATTGAATTTACCTTAAACTAATGGTGGGTTGGCACCCTGCCCAGGATTGGTTCCTGCCTTGTGCCCTGTGTTGGCTGGGATTGGCTCCAGCAGACCCCCGTGACCCTGTATTCGGATTCATTGGGTTAGGAAATGGATGGATAATCCTCACTGGAAGCTTTTTCTTTTAATAATTTTATTTGACTTCAAGATTTAATTGTAAAAATTGTCCTGTTTTTTAAAATGAGACGGTAAACCCCTTGAGTCTAGAATGGACTAGTCTGACATAGTACTCCTTGGAGCTTTGCATAATAGATCCTCATTGACCTGGGCTTATTCAGACACTACCTACAGCTGACACACAGAGCTGCTACACTTTGAGCAATGTTCTCCATGCTCAGATGAAGGTTATACCACATGCTCTGAACAATGGCTGTACATGCCATTCCTATTTTTCTCTGGTATACTGCCTCACTAATGACATTATCATGGTAATCATTATAGCAAGGCTAGCATGTACAATCATCTTTCATTCTTCCTCCTTTCTCCTGGTGCATTCAACCGATGTCGCTCAGTTGGTCACTCCTGCTCCTTGGGTTCTCAGTGAATGTCATTCCATTCGCTCTTCTCAGAGACATTTCCCAGCTGCTTGCCTCCACACTGCCACACCAGCTCTGGCACGATCCTTCTCATTTTAACCTGTGATTCTTTCTCATCTTCCCTTCTTGTTGTCTCTCTGGATCTCTCGATCTTCCTACTCAGGCTCCAATTATATTCGAAATTGGAGCAAAGTAGTATTAGGCATGGGTTTCTGTCAAACTGTCAATCAAAATGATTAATGTCCTTTAAGTCCCGCCCCTATGGCGTCATACCGGAAGTCCCGCCCCGTCGCTCCCTGATGACGTCACTCCGGAAAGTCCCGGCCCCTCACGTGACCTATCTCTGCCCCTTTGGCACCGCCCTCTGGCGGTGGATGGGTGAAGGGTACCTAGTCCCCGGCCAGACTCCGCCTTGAACCCGCCCTCGGCCCCTGACTAGTTCAGGAAACTGTCAAGGGGAATTTGATGGATGTCTGACCCCTCCTTGAACTCACCCTGGCATCTGATTGGTTCAGGAAACTGTCAAGGGCCGTTTGATGGATGTCGGCCCCCTGCTTGACCCCGCTCCCACCCCACACCCACCTGCATGCCCAGGAAACTGTCAAGGGCAGTGTAATGGATGTCTACCCCCTCCTTGAACTCCCCACCGGCCCCCACCCACTTCCTAGACCCCTCTCCTGAAAAACAAGCCCGGGCAGGTTACAGCCTTTACCTCGACAAGCACTGGAATGTACTTCACTTTTCAAGGTGATGCATGAGATAACTAGTTTGATATAAGCCTTGTAAAAATCACACAGACGTATGCCGCAGTTCCCTTTTAAATCATGTTTGAGACGTATAAAAAGTCTAGCCTGGGCTGATTGGTGGCTGATACCAAAAATGTTCACATATATACAGAGCTTAACTTTAGGGTTTATTTTCTGGGGGCTTTCTAAAATCAGACAAAAGAGCAAAACCCTAATTTCCTTAATTACATTGTCCTCCAGGCTGAGTAATGAACCACGTCCTGTACGTGTCGAGATGCCAGCCCGTGCCTGTCATCCCTTACACTATACAGTATAACATGTTTGGTTACTCATTTTGTAAGTATAATATAATGAAGTTTTTAAAAGTAACACCACACCGCTCAAGAAAGACAGATTCCATGTGTGTTTTTGGATTTGCTGTGGTCAGTGATTTTTTAAATTTTTTGCTTAGCTCATTTCTATTACCTAATATGCTGGTTTAACTAGAGGCCTTTAAAACACCCTTTAGCAAGCCACGAATACGTCGGTCATTTTTTCAACTGTTTCCAAAGCACATAGCCCCCCAGCGTCTATATGAACTTCTTAGAAAAATGATTTATTTTATCTTTGTACAGGATTCAATGAAATATAACTATTCTTCATGCAGACTATTCATGATTATTATAGGCGCCAAACGAGTATGTTTTTTAAAAACGGATGGCTGAATCCTTAATATTTCCAAGTTGATTCTGAAGTGCATGCGTATAATATAAGATGCAGCATTTTTTTTTTCTATCTACGTGTACGACGATTAATGTACAAATTCATAGGACTGAAGCAAACAATAGTAGTTTTTCTTACCGAAACGGGTAATCCAATCAAGTAGTTTTTGTCTTGGCGTCTGAAAATTCAAACAGGGGTCTCTCCTCTGAGAATATTCAGGAGTGGCTTTAAAGCGCAGGCCGGTGGTGCATTAACTTTGACATAAAAGTATTCTGAACTATTCTGAAGCAGAAGGGACCTGCTTGTGAAATGCCTACTCTTTCGAAACGGCCTCTCTCTGTACGGAGCCGCCTGTTTTTAAGAGGCTGAGATAACGTAACATTTTTGCTTTACAAACTCTCATTTGGACAAGACTCCAGGTGCTTACTGTAACGGTGTTTTCATTCATTTCGCTAAATGTAATTATTTTAATACAGAATAGTAGCCCAAAATCTTGGTGATTTTAGACGTGTGAGTAATATAATGAAGTTATTTTTAAAAATAACCCCACACCGCACAAGAGAGACAGATTCCACGTGTGTTTTCGGATTTGCTGCGGTCAGTTAATTTTTTGCTTAGCTCATTTCTATCACCTAGGAGCCTTTTGACAAAGGAAAACTCTGTAAATACACTTGTGCATTTAAACGGAGATTTATAAGAAAACACAGGAGGCTATAGTGAGGTGTGCTGGTTTAACTAGAGACAGGGAATGTAAGAAGTGCTTTTCTGTACATACGAAGTTCATCAAACTAAAATCATGTGTTTAAAATCACCAGCTTTAGCTCATGCTAGTGACCTCATAAATGGGAGCCAACAGCTCAGCACGCTTGTATAGCTCACAAAATAGCAGAGCTAATTACTCTTTCTTAAACTACCTTCTGATACAGAAAAATAAATATAGAGATAGATAAATGTCAATAAAAGTTAAGTAGGTATAATAAAATATGCAAATAAAGTGTCATGAGAATAGAATCTGATTTATTTATGTATTTATTTTTTCATGATTAGCAGGCCAAAGATTTGGCCATTTGAGAAAAAGTAATCGTACATTTGTGTTGCAAGCAGAATCTGAATGACTTGGGCTGGCAAGAAAACATATATGAAAGAAGATATCAGATGTCTCCAGTTCCTTTAGGGACTTTATACTGGCTATTATCATTTAAAATGAGTACAGAAATTAAGTTCTATGCTATGTTTGGGGTGGATGTGATCAGAAAGGCCCTAATGATTCCAAAGATCAGTCAAGAAAACTGTTGGAAAAATAGGCAGAACTCTTTTGGAAACAAGGATTTTTCTTATGATGTTTTAAAATTGGACCTTTACAAAGATGCTTTTAGATGCTTTATTTTCTAAAGATGCGTTATTTTCATGTTAAAGCAACCGGTCATTTTACTTGGCTACTGAAAATGTATTTTTGTTCACTAACGCTTTAGTGTTTCATTAAGAATTACCCGAATATTTGATCATTAGTTTAAGCAAGTTAATTTGTTTTGGGTTCAATAGATGTATTTTTCATATTTTCGATTCTTGTTTTCTTTTTTTCACATCTTCGAGCCCCCTTTTTGTTACTTCGCGCCCCCTAGGGGGATCGCCCACAGTTTGAGAACCACTGTTGTAGGGTTTTATTTGTAAAACACTCTGCGGCATTTCAAGCTAAATTAGATTTCCTTGTTTATTCAGCCATCCATCAGTGTTCCATTTTTGTTATAAATAGCATTTAGTCTCTCTTTATTTACTCACATTTTATATGATGATTAGAAAACAGTTATCTTGTTCAGGCTTTAATTTAAAACAGCATTTTCATCAACAGGTTATAAACACTTTGGTACTCAAGGGGGCTTTGTATAATACAAAGTTTTAGAAATTCTGTTAATGCTTGGTAATAGCCTTCCATTTTACAGCAGTTATGAGCCCCTGAAAGAGTAATTAGCTCTGCTATTTTGTGAGCTATACATGCGTGCTGAGCTGTTGGCTCCCATTTATGAAGTCTCTAGCATGAGCTAAAGCTGGTGATTTTAAACACATGATTTTAGTTCGATGAACTTCGTATGTACAGAAAAGCACTTCTTACATCCCCTGTCTCTAGTTAAACCAGCACACCTCACTATAGCCTCCTGTGCTTTCTTATAAAGCTCCGTTTAAATGCACAAGTGTATTTACAGAGTTTTCCATTGTCAAAAGGCTTCTAGGTGATAGAAATGAGCTAAGCAAAAAATTAAAAATCACTGACAGCAGCAAATCCTCTTGTGCGGTGTGGGGTACTTTTAAAAATAACTTCATTATATTACTCACACGTCTAAAATCACCCAGATTTTGGGTTACTATTCTGTATTAAAATAATTACATTTAGCGAAATGAATGAAAACACCGGTACAGTAAGCTCCTGGAGTCTTGTCCAAATGAGAGTGGTAATGGTACGTTATCTCAGCCTCTTAAAAACAGGCGGCTCCGTACAGACAGAGGCCGTTTTGAAAGAGTAGGCATTTCACAAGCCGGTCCCTTCTGCAAGTAGTTCAGAATACTTTTATGTCAGAGTTAATGCACCACCAGCCTGCGCTTTAAAGCCACTCCTGAATATTCTCAGAGGAGAGACCCCTGTTTGAATTTTCAGACGCCAAGACAAAAACTACTTGATTGGATTACCCGCTTCGTAAGAAAACTACTATTGTTTGCTTCAGTCCTATGAATTTGTACATTAATCGTCGTACACGTAGATAGAAAAAAAAAAATGCTGCATCTTATATTATACGCATGCACTTCAGAATCAACTTGGAAATATTAAGGATTCAGCCATCCGTTTTTTAAAAACATACTTGTTTGGCGCCTATAATAATCATGAATAGTCTGCATGAAGAATAGTTATATTTCATTGAATCCTATACAAAGATAAAATAAATCATTTTTCTAAGAAGTTCATATAGACGCTGGAGGGCTATGTGCTTTGGAAACAGTTGAAAAAATGACCGACGTATTCGTGGCTTGCTAAAGGGTGTTTTAAAGGCCTCTAGTTAAACCAGCATATTAGGTAATAGAAATGAGCTAAGCAAAAAATTAAAAAAATCACTGACCACAGCAAATCCAAAAACACGTGGAATCTGTCTTTCTTGAGCGGTGTGGTGTTACTTTTAAAAATAACTTAATTATATTATACTTACAAAATGAGTAACCAAACATGTTATACTGTATAGTGTAAGGGATGACAGACATGGGCTGGCATCTTGACACGTACAGGACGTGGTTCATTACTCAGCCTGGAGGACAATGTAATTAAGGAAATTAGGGTTTTGCTCTTTTTTCTGATTTTAGACAGCCCCAGGAAAATAAACCCTAAAGTTAAGCTCTGTATATATGTAAACATTTTTGGTATCAGCAACCAATCAGCTCAGGCTAGACTTTTTATACATCTCAAACATGATTTAAAAGGGAACTGCGGCATACGTCTGTATGATTTTTACAAGGCTTATATCAAACTAGTTATCTCATGCATCACCTTGAAAAGTGAAGTACATTCCACGGACAGACGTTCTGGGTGCTCATGAACAGGCTGGGGCCGGAGGAAGGGAACTTGCAGACAGCAAGTTGATAGTTGAGAAATCGGTCTAAAATAATTGGAGTGGTGATTCTAAACTCCCTTAAAAGAGATGAAAAATAACTTCCGGGTGCTTCAAAGGACCTCAAAGAATTCCTCAGCGGCGTGGGGGTAGTTTGGGGGTGGGAGATTACATCATTTGTCAGCTTGTGAATTGCACAGCTGAAGTGAGAAGCTATGGGGATGGGTGCTCGAAGCCTTTGACAGTTTCCTGGGCATGCAGGTGGGTGTGGGGTGGGAGCGGGTTCAAGCAGGGGGCGACATCCATCAAACTGCCCTTGACAGTTTCCTGGGCATTCAGGTGGGTGTGGGGTGGGAGTGGGGTCAAACATGGGGCAGATATCCATCAAATGGCAGTTTTGTTTTTGACAGTTTCCTGAACCAATCATATGCTGGGGTGAGTTCAAGGAGGGGTCAGACATCCATCAAATTCCCCTTGACAGTTTCCTGAACCAATCAGGGGCCGGGGGTGGGTTCAAGGTGGAGTCTGGGCAGGGACTGGATGCCCTTCGCCCATTCACCGCCAGGGGGCAGTGCCAAAGGGGCATAGATAGGTCACGTGAGGGGCCGGGACTTTCCGGAGTGATGTCATCAGGGAGCGATGGGGCGGGACTTCCGGTATTGCGTCATCGGGGCGGGGCTTAAAGTTCATTAATCATTTTGATTGACAGTTTGACAGAAACCCCATGCCTAATACTACTGAGCAAGTACCATAATTACAATCCCCAGAGAACTAATTAGGATACTAGATGGGATGTCCACTGTGTAACTGAATGTACGATCAGCCAATTTCCCCATCAAAGCCCTGGGGCCACCTGGCCAAACTACTGTGCGCACCTACACCCCCATTGCAAGCCTGAGTGTGCTGTTTTTAATATAAACTTGGACACTTCCACAGACCCCTAAAAACACTTTACCATAGTTGACTGCATAGTGGCAGTCAGCTGTTCACGCAGGTAGGCAGTTCTGCTTTTTCAGATGGTTTGAAGACATAGTGATGTCAGGCAGGTATGGAATGAACTTATCATACAACTCCAGAAGTCTAAGAAATCTCATTAGATTTATAAAATCCAAGGATTTCGGATAGTTCAAATGGGAATGACCTTCTACTTCTAAACAAGGTAACACTTCTAGATGTATAGCATCAGTACGGCATGTTGCATCCTCAAGAAAATGTTGCCTACACCTTGTAGATGCTATTGTGTCAAGAGAAGACAATTCCATTGCCTTTATAAAAAGAGTGGGCCTTCACTACTAGCTCAATGTTGTGTTCTTTTGACCTAAAAGCATGACGTTAAAATGGAACAAGCCCTCAGGTGTTTTAATGACAGTCTTCACTTTTTCCAATAACTAGAGCATATATCTGAAGTGCTGAAGATGGTAGAATGTCTTCTAGTATGTCTTAAAGAACAGGCATGGAATATTCATTAGATTAGGTCTTGGACTTCAGGTTTAAATAGTTTTTGGAAAAAATCAATAGGTTCTATCAGATTTCTTCATGAGCATGACTGGTAGCAGTTACGATGAGGTTGAAGACTCTAGTCTCGCCAGGAAGCATTGTTTCCACCTATTGTTTAAGAATGGCTTTCTTCTGAGGTGAAACACTGTATAAACTACTGGTGAAAAAGTTTAGAACACCTCCATTTTTACAGTTTTTACTGAAATGTAAGCTGCTCAAGTCCAGCAAATAGCCTGAACTGGTACAAAGTTAAGTTAATTAAGCCTACAGGTATCCCAACTTTGTTGCAACAGTTCCTTCCAACAATTCTTTTATGAAGAGAGTTTGTAAGTAATCAACAAAAGTTGGGGAACCTGTGGGAATGATTGAATTAATTTCCATTTCCACAGAAATCCTTTAAATGGTTAACCTATTACTTGTTCCCTGAAAAAGGCCTTTTTGTATCATTGAAAATGACATTATTTTTCAGTTTTTGGTAACCTACATTTTTTTTAACCTCTGTTAGTTTACTGCTTAAATTTGTACCATTTCAAGTTAATCACTGGACTTGAACAGCTTGCATTCCAATAAAAAACGGAGAATGGAGGTGTTCTAAAACTTGGTGGTGTATTTGATGGCAAATATTGACCTAACAGTTGTTATGAATTTTTCTAAATTCTCTACTACATCTGCTAATTGAGATAACAGGTATTTCATCATCGCTGGCCAATTACAAATGCTTGACATATCAGGGTTATCTGATTCAAAGAGATCAGCTGTGTAAAAGCTGAAATATGACCATTGAAAGTCTTCTAAAGCCTGCAACAAAAGTTTATACTCCCCTGCCACCAGATATACATCTTGATGGTGGTTATAGAGTTCAATTTTAGGATTAGAAGTATAGTCAGTTACGGGTCTTCCAAGACATTCATCTCTGTCTTCGTTGTGTTGTATGAAGTTTGTATTCAATAGGTCATCTGCATACATCATTTCCCTGTAGTGCTATTTGAATGTCCACTTACTCTTATATCTTCTATGAATCAATCAATATACATTCACAGTTTTTCTTGGTGAAAATGTAATGGTTTCTATGACAGATGTAATGTGTGTTAATGGCAGTAAATAAGAGTTCATTCCCCAAAGGGCAATGTTGTCAATCTCCTCTTTAACACCCTCTGTAACAGAATAGAGAAACCTTCCACACTTAAACGTTACAGATTTATTTATTATTAATAAACTATATACTATTAGTGTAGTGTAAATTACCACAATAGATTATGCTTTTAAGCAGTAATGCTTCATTGTTTGTCATTTTTTATTATCATTCCTTAGCATTTAAAATATCTCCAATGCATTGTTTTAGGAGTTTGGGAAGCAATTCAGTTGTTATAATAAATGTTTATTTAGTGACTTTTTAGTAACTTTAAAAATGATGTATATTTTTTCTTGACAGGTATGTTTCAGGCAGGGATTTTCAACATTTTTTATAAATTTTTTTTGCTTTTGTTATTTTTGAATTGTATTTTTTAAACATTTTTATGTTATTTCTGTTATGTTTGTCTATGATTAGTAATTACGTACTGGCCTTTTAAATTTGCATTCATTCCTTGTGTTCTGTGGGTGGTACCCTCAAGAGGCAAGGCCATTTGATGTCACTGCTGCTGACACCAAGGTAATTACAGTTTTGCCTTTTTATATTAACTTTTATTCCTGAGTTATTTCTGATCTTACTTGGAAATTCAGATTAGCTTTAGTTTCCATCATTATGTATTTTAGTTTTAATTTAGTTTTTATTTTAGAAAGACATTTCTATTTCTGTTTCATTTATATATATATATATATATCCATCCATCCATCCTCTTCCGCTTATCTGAGATCGGGTCACGGGTGCAGCAGCTTGAGCAGAGATGCCCAGTCTTCCCTCTCCCTGGCCACTTCTTCTAGCTCTTCCAGGGGAATCCTGAGACGTTCCCAGGCCAGCCGGGAGACATAGTCCCTCCAGCGTGTCCTGGGTCTTCCCCGGGGCCTCCTCCCGGTTGGACATGCCCGGAACACCTCACCAGGGAGGCGTCCAGGAGGCATCCTGATCTGATGCCCGAGCCACCTCATCTGACTCCTCTCGATGTGGAGGAGCAGCGGCTCTTCTCTGAGCCCCGCACGGATGACTGAGCTTTTCACCCTATCCTTAAAGGAAAGCCCAGACACCCTGCGGAGGAAACTCATTTCAGCCGCTTGTATTCGCGATCTTCTTCTTTCGGTCACTACCCATAGCTCATGACCATAGGTGAGGGTAGGAACGTAGATAGACTGGTAAATTGAGAGCTTTGCCTTACGGCTCAGCTCCTTTTTCACTACGACAGACCGATGCAGAGCAAGCATCACTGTGGACGCTGCACCAATCTGCCTGTTGATCTCACGCTTCATTCTTCCCTCACTCGTGAACAAGACCCCGAGATACTTGAACTCCTCCACTTGGGGCAGGATCTCACTCCCAACCCTGAGAGGGCACTCCACCCTTTTCCAGCTGAGGATCATGGTCTCGGATTTGGAGGTGCTGATTCCCATCCCAGCCGCTTCACACTCAGCTGCGAACTGATCCAGAGAGAGCTGAAGATCACAGCCTGATGAAGCAAACAGGATAATATCATCTGCAAAAAGCAGTGACCCAATCCTGAGTCCATCAAACCGGACCCCCTCAACGCCCTGGCTGCGCCTTGAAATTCTGTCTGTAAAAGTTATGAACAGAATCAGTGACACAGGGCAGCCCTGGCAGAGTCCAACTCTCACTGGAAACGGATTCAACTTACTGCCGGCAATGTGGACCAAGCTCTGACACCGGTTGTACAGGGACCGAACAGCCCTGATCAGGGGGTTTGGTACCCCATACTCCCGGAGCACCCCGCACAGGATTCCCTGAGGGACACTGTCAAATGCCTTTTCCAAGTCCACAAAACACATGTAGACTGGTTGGGCAAACTTCCATGCACCCTCCAGGACCCTGCTAAGGGTGTAGAGCTGGTCTACTGTTCCACAACCAGGATGAAAACCACACTGTTCCTCCTGAATCCGAGGTTCGTCTATCCAACGGACCCTCCTCTCCAGGACCCCTGAATAGACTTTTCCAGGGAGGCTGAGGAGTGTGATCCCTCTGTAGTTGGAACACACCCTTCGGTCCCCCTTTCTTAAAGAGGGGGACCACCAACCCGGTCTGCCAATCCAGAGGCACTGTCCCCGATGTCCATGCGATGTTGCAGAGACATGTCATAGAGAGACAGTCCTACAACATGCAGAGCCTTGAGGAACTCTGGGCGTATCTCATCCACCCCTGGGGCCCTGCCACCAAGGAGTTTTTTGACCATCTCGGTGACCTCAGTCCCAGAGATGGGGGAGCCCACCTCCGAGTCCCCAGGCTTTGCCTCCTCATTGGAAGGCATGTTAGTGTAATTGAAGAGGTCTTCGAAGTACTCCCCCCACCGACAACAAAGTCCCGAGTCAAGGTCAGCAGCGCACCATCCCCACTATATACAGTGTTAACACTGCACTGCTTCCACCTCCTGAGATGCCGGATGGTGGAACAGGATCTCCTCGAAGCCATCTTAAAGTCGTTCTCCATGGCGTTCCCAAACTCCTCCCAAGCCCATGGGTGCAGGCCCAGCCACCAGGCGCTTGCCATCGAGCCCCACCTCCAAGCCTGGCTCCAGAGGGGGGCCCCGGTGGCCCGTGTCCGGGCGAGGGAAAACGCAGTCCTAATTTTTTATTTTTCATAGGAGGTTTTGTGTAACTGCTCTTTGTCTCATCCCTCACCTAGGATCAGCTTGCGTTGGATGGCCCTACAAGGGGCATAAAGGCCCAGACAACAGAGCTCCTAGGTTCGAGGAGGGGATATACAGTATGTATATATATATATATTATTTTATATATATATATTAGTTTCAGTTTTAGTAATTAAGGTATGGTTAAAGACCTACTAGTTTTGTGTCACAATCAGACAAAAAATGTACACTTAATGGGTTTGAATATGAGTTTAGTGTTAGTGGAATCTTACTACACTACATGGTTTACTATCTGGCTTTGTTTTTGTCTAATAAAAACAAGCATAATCAAAACCAGATAGTGAAGTTTATACAATTTTATAATGTTTAAAATATTTGCTATGTCATATGTGCTCATCTTTTCCTTTTTTGCCCAGAATGAGCCAATTTGTGATGAAATTTAGGTGTATTTTAAGGTTTCAGGGTTTTTACTATAAAATGTCTACAGCACACAACATATATCAAAGTATCAAAAGTATTAAAGCGAACTCTATTCGTTTTACTGTCATCTCAACCATATACATGCATACAGACAGATGAAATTGTGAAGCTCATGGTCCACAGCGTAACAACATGAAGTGCAAATAAAAAATTAAAATTAACTTAAAAAAAAATTAAAAAATTAAAACTTAAATTAAAACACAAACAAGACAAGACATTGATGCAATGTATGGTATTATGCAATCTAGATACATAAATATAGTCAATAAATTTATACTAATAAAAGGCAAAGCCCTCACTGACTGACTGACTGACTGACTGACTCACTCACTCACTCACTTACTCACTCACTCACTCACTCACTCACTGACTCGTCACTAATTCTCCAACTTCCCGTGTAGGTAGAAGGTTGAAATTTGGCAGGCTTATTGCTTACAGCTTACTTACAAAAGTTAAGCACGTTTTATTTCGAAATTATATGCGTAACGGTCATAATGGTCGATAATGGTCGACAAGGTCCGCTGTGTTGAACTTTCTTATTTATGCCCCCATCTTCACAAAATTTGGTAGGCGGTGTAATAGAATAATTCTTCACACTTAACAAAACAAAGTTTTGGGGACCGTCCCCGTATATTGTCTCCCAGACAATTTAAAAAAAAAAACTGATTCAAAGTGTTTTACACAGTGAATGCCATTTACAGAACAAGATGGCGTTTATATACAGTGATTGTTGATGGCCGGAAGTGACATCATCAAGAATGGCCGGAAGTGACGTTATCGCGGCCATCTTGGAACCCGGAAGTGGCTTTCTTATTTTTCTTCTTGATGTCTGTTGGCAAAAAAGAGAGTTCAGGTAAGCACCACGTGACAACCCCTTATCTCGCGATGTTTCACTCACCTTTAGGCTCTTTGACTGCCTCCTAATCGCACATGTGTGACAGCGGCTTCCCTGCACTAACCGAAACCGATGTACGTACTTATTTCGATGGTATGACGCCACTGTCGGCCGCCATATTGAACTTTCCAACGTCACTAATTTTCCAACTTCCCGTGTAGGTAGAAGGCTGACCCCATCTTCACGAAATTTGGTAGGTGGCTTCCCTGCGCTAACCAAAAGCGATGTACGTACTTATTTTGGTGGTATGACACCACTGTTGGCCGCCATATTTAATTTTCAAAAGTCACTAATTCTCCAAATTCCCATGTAGGTAGAAGGCTGAAATTTCGCAGCCTCATTCCTTACAGCTTACTTACAAAAGTTAAGCAGGTTTCATTTCGAAATTCTACGCATAACTGTCAACAACGTCCGCCATGTTGAACTTTTTTTTTCATGGCCCCATCTTCACGAAATTTGGTAGGCGGCTTCCCTGCGCTAACCGAAACCAATGTACATACTTATTTCGGTGGTATGACGCCACTATCAGCCGCCATATTGAACTTTCCAACGTCACTTAATTCTCCAACTTCCCGTGTAGGTAGAAGGCTAAATTTGGAAGGCTCATTCCTTACGGCTTACTTACAAAAGTTAAGCAGGTTTAATTTCGAAATTCTACGCATAACGGTCATAACGGTCAACAACGTCCGCCATGTAGGTAGAAGGCTGAAATTTGGTACTTATTTCGGTGGTATGATGCCACTGTCGGCCGCAATATTGAACTTTTCAACAGTCTTTGTTACTTATGGGCCCATCTTCAAGAAAGTTGGTACGCGGGTTCCCAACTCTAACTGAATCCTACTTATGTACATATATATGTCCATAGCCTGCAGCTCAGTCACCGTGTGAGGCGGCGTTGGGTCCCCCATCCCAACACCTCCCACGCTGTTGGCTGCCTGCCTATATAAGGCCGTCCGTCGCTCCAGTCTCTTCATTCCCTTCCTTGCTTCGCCACAGGATTCACGTCTCCCTGCTGATAACTACAGCCTTTTTATTTAATCCACGGTTTCTCCGCTGTTTTATTGTTCATTTATTACGATTATAGTTATTGTGTAGGTATTTTAGACTTATTTTACATTGTTCAGGTACCCATTTCCTTTATCATTCCAACCGTACCCGCATTAACATGTCTATCGAGGTGATCACCATCGATCAAAGAACTGTGACTTACTGAGTGGTTTCCATGCCCGGAAATGGCACCTATCTTTTCCATTCTGTGTTACATATTGCACGGCCATATCAGGCTCACTCTTGATATCTGGAGAAACACTGTGTCTTATGTATTGAATGACTGGGACAGGTTCAAGGTGTGTACTGATGACGGTACAGGAGATAATTATACTACACAGGAGCACTATAAGAGTGAAATGCTTAAGCCCTTCACCTATGGTTCTGCATGAGAGTTGATGGCTGCCGCTGAATTGTTCGGTTGTTGCTTTCAAGTGTACCGAAATGGCCAAATATTTTACACCTTTCGACAACCACCAATGCCTCTTAAACATCTTAGATTCACAGGTGATGATTTCAGTAGTGGACACTTTGATGTTTATGAATGTTTAAACTCTCAAAAGCTGGATATGAAGTTATAGATGAAACTGGTTGTATACTTACAACGCTTGACAGATGCCGAATATCACTTCAACACAAGTCCTACAAATACTGTCATAATTGAAATAAACCATGAAGCTCAAACAGATTATAACAGCAGCAATCCAAGCTGTGAGATATGAAACAAGATTACTGTACACATGGCCAGCTGTACGTTGCATGCTTAAGAGTAAGCTCAGCACACAGTTTGGTCATATTACAACCGGAGGGCCGAACTCACAATGTGGTATACAAAGAGATCCTTAACAAATAATTATTGGTATATTTTCCCTCAGTTTAAAAAGGTTTAATTTTCTTCTTAATAAAACTTTTAAGGCAGTACTTTGCAGCTAACTAACGGTATTTTGCTATATATATATATATATATATAGATATAATGTGTGTGTGTGTATGTGTATATATATATAGATATAGGTATAGGTATGGATATAGATATAGATATATAGATATAATGTGTGTGTGTGTATGTGTGTACAGTATGTATGTGTGTATATATAGAGATATAGATATATATACTGTATATATAATGTGTGTGTATGACAGCAACACTCATAACAGTGACAAAACAATTACATTGACAATCATGTTACGCTAATTTCAAAATGTTTCCTTTAATTTTTCATTACTTCTTTAACACACTACTTCTCCGCTGCGAAGCGCGGGTATGTTGCTATATGTAATATAATAAATAAATAATAGACATAGATAATATTGAAATTATCAGTGTATGATAATAGTTGTTTAAGACATGTGTAAACAGTGACAGGTCAGTATGTTTCACAGCAGAAGGATATCAAAGAATGTCAAAGTGCAGTGTGCAAAATACTTAAAAGGTCAGTATGAGATTTCAGTTCTTTTCTATATTTGCTCTAGTCTTTGCAGGAAAGTGACTTGCATGTATAAAAATTCTGTTTTTAGAGGTGGTTAAGGCAGTGTGGAAGATCTCAGGGGGAAGCATGGTGTTAAGGAGTCTGACAGCTTGAGGATAAAATATCCTGCTCTAAGACACTGTGCTTACAATTAATACCTTCAATAGGGCTGTTAGTTTTGAATCACTTTGCAGATCCCTTCTAGCTGTTGTGACAGATGTCCAGGGACCTTGGCCCACCGGGACACCGGAAGCGGGGAAGGACTGGGAAAAGGGCAGTCTCTTCCCTGAACCACAAGGGGGTGACCTCCTGGGATTACATCGGGGTCACAGAGCTCGGAAGCTCAACCCTATGGGGGGATGTGGCCACCACCAGGGAGTGCCTGGACAGCTCTGGAACAGTGGTCCACAGCACCCGAAAGTACTACCAGAAAAGGAGCTGAAGTCACAGGCAGCACTTCCGCCACACCCGAAAGTGCTGCCGGATATTAATTGGGGAGTACCTGGAGCACTTCTGGGTGCTGTATAAAAGAGGCCACCTCACTCCACTCGGGAGCCAGAGTCGGGTGGAAGTGGACAGATCTTGGAATAAAGGAGTGGAGGCGACAGAGAGAGACAGAAAGAGAGAGAGAGAAATAAGAGTCTAAAGGACTGTATTATTGGTGGTTGGTGCACTATTTGTGGAGGTTATTGTGTGTTGCACAATAAAACGTGTGTGCTTTGAGACATTATGTGTCTGCCTGTTTGTGTCTGGGTCTGAATATTCCACACTGTATTGAGGGAAACAAATAAACACATGCATGTAGTGGCAAGGTTTCAGTAGTACAACTTGAATAACCTCTGCATACCAACAGTAAACCCTTAATGAGCAGAGTAAGATCAGGTAATAGAAGTATGGACAGCCATAAAATGACAGAAACAGCAGCTACAATTACGAGCAATTTACACCTTTTCCAAAGCTGTTTATCCAGAACAGGGTCGAAGGTAACCTGGAGCCTATCCTAGCAGCTTTGGATGCAAGTCAGGAAAACTCCCTTGCTAGGGTGTCAGTCTATTGCAATAATACTGTATACAGTATATGCAATATGTACGACATGGATTATGTTAGAAACAAAAAGAGTAGGATATTTCAACTATCTATTTTGAGAGAGAGAGAAAGATTGAAAAGAGGACAAATATTTTAAAACCTAATTCTGCCACAGGATTATTTTCACAATATCAGATATTTTGAGCTGTGAATGTACAACTAAAAAAAGAGAAATTAATAAACATAGAATAAATACAAAAACACATTAGTGGGTTTAGTTTTTCACCAGTTAGCTGACTCTCTTCCCCTACCTACCTGTAGTTCAGTGGAGACATCGCCAACTCAGGAATTTTACAAGGTTTGTATCACTTTGTTGTTAAACAACCGTATAAAAGGAAAACTAATTGGTCAACAACAATATGCTGATCTTGTATATTAACCTTGCCAGTCTTTTGATTGGTGCAATTTATTTTCAAAAAGGATTTCTCCTGTGCAGATTGGCTAATGAATTATTGTCTACAAAACACAAACATCTGAGAAATAAACTGAAACATTACTCACTCATGATTTTTCTGTCCATACTGTAAAGG
Organism: Polypterus senegalus; assembly: GCF_016835505.1. NCBI lineage: Eukaryota > Metazoa > Chordata > Cladistia > Polypteriformes > Polypteridae > Polypterus > Polypterus senegalus. The sequence goes on from NC_053163.1 coordinate 48,605,017, forward strand.
GTTTGTTGACCTGTGCATTCCGACTTCAGGTGTCCGACTTACATTTTCATATACAAAAAGTGCAAACAAATGTGGCAGCTCATCATAACGGACATCAGACTCATGCAGCCTGGAATGTGCTTTAGTATGTGTTGTTGTATTGATTGCTGTGTACATACTGTATCTTGGGCTCAGTCAGAGTTAAAGCTAACATGCCATCGTTTATGAACAGACTGAAATTCTGTAAGGGACTATTTGTATCTAATACTTCTCTCTTGAGCCCCAAAGATCCAGTGAATGGCAGCTTTGAAAGCTGCTGAGCACATTCAAAGCAGAATCTTCACCTTGATATTCTTAACTAACACTTGAACCAGAATCTATCATGCTGTCACTATCAGCTCATGAAGAACTGTCACTATTATCACACAGTAAATCACTTTCTTCATCATATGCTTTACGAGCCCCTATTCAGCATGTTCTGTCACTGCAAATGCTGTGTCAACACTTGCCCTCCATCACCAGCCACTGTTCACTAGATGAATATATGCGGGTCGGCTCAAGGTGGATGACATCCTGTTTTAGAGTTAAACATTACAAGGGTTAAAGACTAAACAGCAGGAATGTTTATTCAAAAAACAATATGCCCAAGTTAGCCCTTTTGTAAGTCTGGTTGTGACAAAACTAAAAATATTTTTTATAAATTATTATTACCTCTTGCCTGAAGAAGGGACCTGAGTTGCCTCGAAAGCTTGCATATTGTAATCTTTATAGTTATCAAATAAAAGGTGTCATTTTGCTTGACTTTTCACTATTTTATTTCAGTAAGTCTTTTCAGCTGGTTTAGTTTTAGTTTTTTTTTTGTTTTGGTTTAGTTCATTATTTTATTTCAATTTATGAAATTTTGTTGATGGTTTCAGTTTTGACTTTAGTTTTCGTTAACTATAACAACCTTGGCTGACACCATTATCTGGCTATATATTGACCTGGGAAAGAGGATCTGAGCAGTAGTGCACTGGGTGGAGTCTTTCCTTAAATATTGCTTTTCTTGGATTTACTGTTTTTCTGATTTATTTATAAGCAGAAGAGTGATATTCAGTATTGTAGAAACTATAGTGGGATAAAGCTGATATCACACACAATGAAAATTTGGGAAAGGGTTATAGAGAGACAGCTTAGAAAAGAGACCATCATAGTGGAGGAGCAGTTTGGTTTTATGCCAGTTAGAGGAACAACTGATGCAGTCTTTGCATTAAGGCAGCCGACAAACAAGCATAAAAAAACATATAGGATTACGCATGGTGTTTATTGATTTGGAGAAGGCTTATGATAGAGAGCCACGTCAAGAGGTCTGGAGGTGCATGACAGAGAGAAAGGAGTAACAGAGAAGTATTTGAGGATTGTCCAGGATATGTATGTGAGAGTGAGGACTTGGGTTAAAGCAGTGTTAGGGTAAAGGACAAGATCCCAGTTACAGTAGGTGTGCACCAGAGATCTTCTTTAAGTCCTTACCTCTTTGATCTGGATATGGATGTGTTGAGTCATGGGATAAAAGACCAGTCCCCCGGTGCATGTTCTTTACTGATCACATTGTGTTGTGTAGCACCAGAAAAGAGGAATTTAAGAGGAAGTTGCAAGAATTGAAAAGGGCTTTGGAAGATTGAGGGTAAATAGGAATAAGACAGAATATATCAGGTTTAATGGTGATCAGGATTCAGAACTTGGCCTGCAGGTACAGCTGTTGAAAAGAGTCAATAAATTAAAATATCTAGGATCGGTGGTAGCCTAAGATAGAAAATTAGATGCAGAGATAATCCACAGAGTGCAGTGTGTATGGAATAATTGGAAGAAGGTATCAGAAGCATTGGGCAATTGAATAATTAAAGTGAAGGTTAAAGGTAAAGTTTTTAAGACAGTCTTAAGACGAGCAATGATGTGTGGAGCTGAGGCATGAGCAGTAAAGATAGCACAGAAGAAACATTTAGATGTGCCAGAAATGAGAATGTTGAGATGGATGTGTGGAGTTACAAAAAAGGACAGAATAAGAAATGACACAATCACATGTACAATAAAAGTATGAAAGATATCATGAAGTGGTATGGCCATGTGAATGAGACAGTGAATATGTGGGCAAAAAAGTGATGGGAATAGAAGTACAGTGTTAGAGGAAGCGAAGGATACCGAAGTGAAGGTAGATAGATAAAATAAAACAAGATCTGAAGGAAAAGGGATAGACTGGTGAGGAGGTGCAGGACTGAGTTGTTTGGAGACGACTGATCAAGCACATTGACCCCACATAGAAGTGGAAAAAGATGAAGAAGTTTGTTTATTTTCACTGTTTTACAATACTTCCTTTGGATTGTGATTTTTAGAGCAGTTTGTGTTGGAAGGCATTTCAAGCAATGTCTTTTTGATTTTTTGAGTATTTATATTTTATTTTTTATTTTGTTAATAAATACTCTGATTTATAAAGAATTTTGATAAACCTTGTGAGGCATTTGTGTAATGTTTAGCTGTTTTATATATTTGAACTTTAAATGCAAGCTCCCCCTGTTAGGCCTATGTAGGCTACAGTCAGCAGGTTGCAGATTGGGGACTTGCAGCCTTCAGATGAGCAACTTCTGCATAGTCTAGTGAAGTTCCTTGCCTGTTTTTAATGGACATTTTGGGACCTACCCTTTTTTAATGTTTTACACTCCAAATCACAACAGTGATATCATTAGGTTGCATTATGGGTGTCACTATTCTGTGCATTTTGTTTGGTCTGATTACCAATTTGTTCCTAGGTAAGGTCAAAAGGAAGTATGTGGTGCATGGTATCATTAGATTGAAGGCAAGTGTTGTACACTTCCTGGTCATCCAAGGTTGTGGATAAATGAAAGAAAAAACTTCAGTGTTCCTTAATTACTTTTCCTGACATTCCGGTAATCATTTTTTTCTGTTTTTGACTGTGAATTTCTGTTTTGTTTTGGAAATATGTTACTTCAAAAATGATTGTGTTTTAACCCTTCTGTCCTTATTTATTTCACTTGATTTTGATTTATTGTCTTTAATTTGTTTGAAATATTTATTTGACTCCCTATTTTCAACCTTGACATTTTTCTGACTTTAACTCCATTTCTGGCATTGAACATTTTACTGCTGTCACCATGTGAAGTCAGTACATAATGATTCATCTGGTGTTACCCCAAATAATGCTGTTGAGCAATTCATGATTATTGTGTTTCCAAAAATGTTTATGAAGTAAGTAAGGGTTTTGATCCTATATGGTTTGGGCAGAGGACATTTCTAAAACATAGGATTGGTGAGGAAGAAATGAGATGAACGCAGGCAAATAAAAAAGTTTGCCGATCCCTGATCTAGACATTTGTTCTTCTGCAAGCACTTGTGTTGTTTAGGGAAACTATATATATCTTTATCGCAGCTGGAAAATGTAATTTCTATAACTTTTACACACTGTTGGTGTAGAAAGTCACTAACTTTAATGCAACGGCAGAAATATTTTGATGAGAGAAGTTTTGAGGAAAAGTTGTTCAAAGGTTATGATTATTTTACTTTATATACATTACAGTATTTGACATACAACTCACTTGAACAGACATTCTGCGTCTCCACTGTGAGTACTAACGTATTGAATGTGCTTTCTCTCCAGTGCACCTGCCCTCTCCAGTGTCAGCAGACTTTAGGTTCAAAAATAGTTCTGCTTTCTCTGAATGCTTATCACAGGTAATTGAGAGAAAGGTTAATATATAACTTAAAGAAATTTTTATTAAGCAGGTTGCTTATAACAAAGAGACTGAGACTGGCAATACAAGATGGATTTATTGGACATGAGACTCAAATAAGCAATCAGTTGCTCTGTCAGAAACACATTCTGATCTAATTAGTTTTATACTCTATTGCACTGTGGTTAATAAATACATTTTACCAATTGAAAGCTGATGCTTAAAATGCTTAAATTACAATGTATTCTGTTTCTTAAGTTTAAATGTGAAGGGTGAGGTCAGCTGTATCACTTATTTATATTTTTTTTTTTTCATAATCTTTTCAATTTACATTATAACACAAATGTCACTTGATCTATTCAATAAGCGCAACTCAGAAATCTGAATAGTTTTCAATAAAGGAACAATTTCAAAATGTTCAAATGTTCTGCTAGTGCTAACTATGCAAACTAATGCTAAGCAGTACTCATCTTAATGTTTAATTTTGATTTGGTTTTGATGAAAAATGCCACACACACATGTTCTTAAAAGCCAAACAAGTGTTTTTAGTTTTTTTTTAACAAAACTGAGAAATGCTTTTAATAACATTAGGTGTGTGATTAGTTGGATTTGTAGATTTTTCTTCTTTTTCTTCTGTAAGGGGTTTAACTGATCTCAAACCACAGACAGAGAAAACAATTTCTCAGAGGCCTTTTTCTTCAACAAGGTCTCACTCATTCTTTCATTTTACAAAATAAAATTTTAACCTTTCTTCTCAATGCAATTATTTTTACCTCCTCCTTCACTCCCGACAAGCTTTGTTCAATCTTTACATTCTACCTCATTTTACTGAGATGGAGAGGCTTCATTAAAGGAGTACTTCTAGTTTGTCATATTTGCAACCAGATGCACTTCTGAGACAAGATGAATGAGGGCAAGGAGGCCACCACCCAGAAGAGCTTTCTCCAGTGCTGCTACAGGTACCCAAACAAGGCAACTTACTTCAAGTGCAATTCCCATTGCATCCCTATGGGAATCCAAAACAGAGCAACATTTGAGGTCCACTGCCACTCACTAAGCCTGGGGGGGCAAACTGTCTTAGTAGGCAACCTCCACTGCCCATCTGGAAAAGATACTGCTAGCAAATATGTTGCCAGTCAATTCATACCTTCCATTACTGGGAAAACTTATCTTTTTCTGGGGAGAGGAAAAAAGTGATACATAGACTTCTGGGTTGAGATTCAGACCATAGAGAAGATCCCTTGATATTTATCGCCGCTGTCACGCTTGGGTTACACAGTTGCACAGATTCATTCAGGGTTTTCAAGAAACATAAACTTTATTCGTAAACAGTGTAATAAAGCATACAGAATAAAACAGAGGATGTCTAGGGGAGAAGAGAGACAAGGCAATAAGACAAAAAGACAGCTGCTATACAGGCTTTTACATGTACAAAGTGCCACGTGATCTGCTTCTCAGCAGCAGCAGCTAATTGAGCAAAGAAGAGGTAAAAAACTGTATGTTTTCCATTGTATCGCCATTTAGGAGGTGGTTTCGGAGGAGCAACCACATCTTCTAGGGGTGCGTTCAGCCCCCCTCTTCACACCACAAAACTAAAAATAATCACACTCATGAAAGGTATCTAGGGTACTAAGATCCCCTTAATTAATTAATTGTTTTCTTATTTGATTTTAATGAGACATCAAATACACTGTGTTGATTTTATTTTGAAACACTGTAAAAATGGATAATCCATAACAATATTCACTAAAACAAATTATGAAACAAGCACAGAATTCATGTATGTAGAACTAAAAACAGTTAATGTACCATCAAAACAGTAGAATGAAGTCCACAGTTATGTGCTGTGTTACAGGTACTACTGAGCCTTTAAAATAAAGTGCCCAGAATTCAGTGTAATACTCTTTGCAGGCTGAATGCTTTTCCTGTCAGATTTCTTCTTTCCTCATCTATTTGCAGGAATCAGCTTTGTCAGTGTGTGTTTGAGGATTTCAAACACCAGGTTGCTGTGAAGTCATCTTTGCTTAAAGCAGGAGATTTTGAGCTCCCTTAGACTGTCAGAATAGGACATGGAATACAGTCCAGGGAGACATCTGGTTGCTATTGCAGTATCTGTATAACATCTAGTGCGATTTTATATTTTTAGTGCATAGTGATGAGAGCTGCTGGAAGTAAACCTCCAGTCATTAAAGGAGTGCATTTGTGCTTCCAACTGATGAAATGTGTCAAAATAATATTTTTTTGGTGTGGATCCCCCGACTTTAGAAAATTTATGAATATATTTATTTGTGGTATTTTTAATTTTATATTGATATTGTTTACATTGTATATAAGGGTGACTACCTCAAAGATTTCTTTTAGTACACTTTTATAAATATATATAATTATAATCAGGAGTTAAACAGTTATAGAGTTAACTCTACTGCCTCACAACTATACGGCCGTTGACTTGATTCTGGGCTATGCTACTGTGTGGAGTTTGGACTTTATCCTTATGTCCTTGGGGTATTGTTCTGGGAATTCTAGTTTCATAAAAAGAAACTAGCAAGCAAAATAAGTGATAGCGTGCAATAAATTATGTCTAATATTGTCTAAATAGGGATTAGATTAAGGGGCATTTCTAAGCTGGCGATCTGAGAGAGTGTTGGTGTATGCAGTTACTAGCATACTGCTAAAATGTTGTGTTAAGTGTTAATGTTGTGATGATAAATACAAATTAAAAAAATAAACAATAAAAAAGCAATCCATGATTGTCATAAAGTAAAACATAACTGAATGTCAGACATATTTTAAACTGTCACATGCATGAAAACCTTTCTAGGTAGCATCAAAGCTCCAGCAATTCACATAAAGGAAGAAATGGATGGAAATAAGGAAGCAACTACACAAGCCATCGAAGGAAATCTGACAAAATTTCCCTTTAGACTAAAATTATCTCAGTTCTCCATGGTTTATTCCACAAGAGTGGCAACCATTCAAGTGTAAGTCATAAATTGAGATGGGATCCACATCTGGGACTCCCAATCATGCTGAGATAATGACAATGGATTTTGTGAATCAGTGGAGAGTATAGTGATCAATACTAGATATAAGTTAATACAATGAAATAGTTTATTTTATTCCCTACAGATTTTAAGGGATAAATTCCACAAGCATATAGTTATTAAAGCCTTTCCTAATTTATGCTCTTGTAAGATCTACAGTTTGTTTAGTTTACACTAGTCTTCGAAAAAATGTACATCTTGAGTAAATGTCTCCCTTAGGGCAGGACCTCTTAAAGAACAGTCATCAAATCTTTCTTAGGGTAAAACAGGATACCAGTCTTCACATGTTGGCTGCTATGATAAAGTGTTTCCTTCTGATTTTGTGAATTTAGATATAGTCCTCCAACACTTTGAACTACTGAATCTTTGAGATTTCACAAATCATTAAGTTAGTGCACAAAGATTGATTCATGGCTGTAATGGTAAACTGCACATTACAACATTACTGACAGCAAGAAAGTTTAATGCAGGATTAAACAGGACAACTTCATTTTCAACAAGGCAGGTTCTGCAGGGAAATCAGACAATAATCAGTCTTAGTATAGGAAAGTGGCAAATATAATCTTCAAAATAGGTGGTATAAGAATATAGCATTAATAATGTGTCTGATTTATTTGGTGTTTAGCTTTACTAGTCTTTAATGTTATACAGAATGCTAGGAGACTTTCCATTTCCTTAGTTAGAATATAGTTTTTTATGTAAAAGCAAGTTGTTGAGACTTAATTTAACTAATTATTTTACATTTTCTTTAGTGACTCTTTGTAAGAAAACAACTATTGGTTCCCCTGAAATGGTAATTGCTTAGAAAAAAATTAAAAGTAGGTAAAACATCACAAAATATTCACAAAGTTTAAGACGCATATTCATAGTATGGAGCATGTGTTGTTTATACTATTATAATCAGCCTATTTTCAAATACATTGTAATTTTAATTTAATCAAAAATGCAAAAGATTTTTTTTTCAGTTTATTGGTCATAGAAAAAAATTAAGTTTTTACCCAAAATATACAGCTACTATTATGCAGATGTTCTATTTTTAATCCTTTTCTCTGCTTTTAGAAATTAAGGATCCATCATAAATGAAAAAGTAATTTCTTAGCAACATTCCTTAGAGTGTTTTACTAATTTGAAAATGAAACTAACAAATCATAGATTCAATGGTAAATCATTTAATTGAAAATAGTTATATTATTCCGTGACAGATTCTGGTTTCCCAAACACTGTGATTTAAAGGGGTTTAAAATATTTTCTCAGATTTGCAATTAGCATATATAAACTCCTGACTGCTTTTATAGGTTTCTTTGGATATTGCTTTATTGTATTTAGCCTCACTTCTCCTTCAAATGCTAGCATGAATACCACTTGAGACTATTTTATTTAAGCAAAAAAAAATATATATCACATTATTTTCAAAGAGTGCTACAGTGACTGATGGGACTCCAGCCAACAGCTCCATCTTACTTGCATATATTAGATTTTAGCATTTGTAAAAGTGCATCATTTTATTAATGCCTTCATGTACTGTGCTTTTTTTAATTTCATAACTTTTTATTTTGATTAACATATTTGAAATAATTTTGATTTTAAAAAGTCATCCAGGTAATGCAATTTTCATTACTTGGTTATTTAGCTTGACAATAAGAACAGGCAATTTATCATCACACCTCTAATAAAATATGGGCATCTCTGACTTCATATTACATCAAGTCATTTATTCAGAGATTTTCATTTTCTTTCTTTTTAAATATATCATCCAAAGTGCTTCACAAGATACCATATAGTTAAAGGTTTTAAATTATTTTTAAAGCAATAATTTTATTTTAAATTTTATGTTAGTCCTTTGACCTTGCAAAATCATTTTATTTAAGTACATATAAAGGGCCTATGTGTGCAATGAGGTGACAAAGTGATTGAGTTCTAAAGGATGACAATAAAGAAGCTCATTGTTAACTCATTTTCCCATGTGTTCAGTGCATTACATGGTGTTAGCAGTGGGATAAAAGAAACTGAAAACAGAAGAAGATGGCACTGGTTAACTGCTTTCAACTTTATGTTTAAAAGGTAATTTATCAGAAAATTTAATGTTTTGGATATGAAAGTATGAATTGTTTTTAACTGAAAGTGGTATGGCAGAAATGTCAGAAAAATAACAATGTATCACATTTTTTCATGTTGTGGGAAAAGAGGCAGTTAACGTTTATAAAAATTTGTGTTAAGTGAGTTAGGAAAAGACAACATTAATATATTGAAGCAAAACTTTCAAGACTGCTGTCGGCCTAGAAAAAGTATAACATATATATGTAATATATTTTTTAGAAGAGCTTTGGAAAGTATGTGCATGTCACATAACTAAAAAATAAGGCAAGAGACTATGAATTTGGAGATCTGTACAACTCTTTAAGATGAGATATTGTTTGTGGTATCATAAATGGCTGTGTTTTCAAAATTACTGAGATAAATAGAATTTACCTTAACAAAAGCCATCAATATTTGCTGTGCCAGTGAATTGACATCCACTGCTCACAGAAGAAGTGCATATAGTAATGAATGCCAAATATGCCACAGACCAAAATAAAACCAAAATGAATAGAACTCACAATGACATAGTAAGAGAAAAGCATTGTGACAGATTTAGCTACAAACATAAGCAAGCTCTGTGTCCAGCATATGGCCAAAAGTGCAAGATGTGCCAAAAGAAAAATAATTTTGCTAAGATATGCAAAACGAAACTTCACAGAGCTGAACAGGATGATTTTTTCATAGAAGCCATTGAAATTGAAAGACTGGAAAAGACACAGGTTATGAAAAATGTTAATTGTAAAGTAAAAAGTGGTTAAAAAAAAAAGGGCTGAAAATCTACAGATAAGTAATGAGCATATTGTTTTAGGCTCGATACAGGTACTGAATGCATTCTGAAAAGATTTACAGTTCAATAAAACCAAAAGGAAAACTCTAGATGTCAACCTGCAAACTACTCATATTCAGGTCACAAAATGTCACCAACAGAAAAAAGCAACACCGAAATGTGAATATAAAAAGAAAAAACATGAAATTCAAATTCAAATTGTTAACAATGAAGTTCCAGCCATAATTGGAAAAGCAACATGTGTAAAACTAAGTGTGGTTCAAAAAATACATGAAATCATCTCTGAAGATGAGATACTGGAAAACTTTGAAACATGTATTTGTTGGTCTAGGATACTTGCCTGGACAACATATACATAAAACCTGAATGTATAATTAAGTTATTCATCCACCAAGAAGAGTTTCTATATCACTAAAACATAAAATTGTTTAAGAATTGAACAGAGGTAATTGTCAGACAAACTGAAGCAAATGTTTGGGTAAACAGCATGGTCATGGTAGTAAAGCATATCAAAATTCAAATCTGTACTGATCCACAAGACCTCAATTAAGCTGTCAAGTGTGAACACTACCCACCATGCACCATTAAAGAGCTGCTGACTAGCATTCCAAATGCTTAAATATTCTCTCTGCTTGATTCTAATCAAGGTTACTGACAAATTAAACTTGATGATGAAAGTTCCAAACTCTTTATATTTAATATGACCATAGGAAGATACAGATTCCTCCATTTTGCTTTTGGAATTTAATCGGCATCAGAAGTACTTCAACGTGCTATAGCACAAATGATAGAAAGGTCGGAAAGTGTAGACAACATCACAGATGATATTTTAGTTTGGTGATCAACAGTGGAAGAGCGCAATCTCAGACTTATCAATCTGTTACATAAAGCAAGAAAATTGAATCTTAAACTGAATTTAATAAGTATAAGATCAGAACATTAGAAGTTAGTTAAATCGGTCATATTCTATCAGCTTTTCAATGCATTGCATACATTATGAAATAGCAATACAGAAAAGTTAAGTGTGAACCTTAAGAATTACATATACATCCAGTACCTTATTTCTATACTACTTTTAAAAATTTTAATTAATATTTCCATTTTAAAAGTTTACATTTTGTATGTGATATGTTTCAGCCTTTTGCAACAGTGTTGGGATTTTGTTTGAAGGAACTCCCCAGTTCACAAAAGAATGTGCTGCCTTAAAACAAAAAAAAAAATGTCAGCAAAGTTCAAATGGAACTGCATTTTTTGAAGAAATTCTTGGACTCAGTGGAGGTGTACTGCAAAATGACTATGATGCTCTGAATAATTGACTATCTCTGAATTTACACATGCTGTATGTACTGTAAAAAATAGACAAAGTCCACGGAAAAGGTTTGGGCAAGCCACCCCTTGAACTTAAACAAAAAGGTTCTTGTCTTCGAGCAACAGACTAGTCATAAAAGACTGAATCAACAACTGGAATGGCGAAAACCCAAAACATGGTGGCTTTACAGGAAATTATTGATAAATTGATTGAGGCCAAACCATTTCTTGCTAGAATAAATAGATTTTGAAGATGATGATAACTTCAATGACCTGGATATAGATGTTGCAATGGCTCAAGATAAAATAGAATATCTTTTGGGAAAATAATCTCCTAGAGCCACCTAGGCAAGCCTGAAAGCAAAGACTGCTGCGGGCACCACATCAAAGCTGGCCTCAGGTGTTTTAGCAAAGGCTACTGCCCATGCTCCAGCAAGACCTGCTCCCGGTGCAGTGCACACGCCTCCTATTGGCAGTAAACTTAAATCTCCTTTTTCCCATGGATTGTTTTGATTCACCCATTGTAGTATGTATTGCTGACCTTTTCGACTCCCTAATCCCAGGGTATGTACTTTCTACAGTATCACTATATCAGTTAAGACATTCACTCTGCTTTTCTGTGTAATGTCATTTAACTTGTTAGTTCCCATTTTGCTGCTCTACATTTACACTATTCACCCCAAGGTATGTAGTCTCTTTCATTTTAATGTCTGCTCTAAAGTTTATTAATATCATTAAAGATCCTGTCATCCATATAGCTGTGACTAAAATTATGTCTCTGAAATGAGTGCCAGGAAAAATCAGGAGGTTATCAAGGCCAAAGAGCCTCTGAAAGTGGCTCTGAAGCTTTTTGAAGGTTGCTGTAGTCTGTTAAGGTTGCTGAAGTGCCCTGTTTACCAAAGGCTGAAGAAGGGCTCTTGCTACTGGAATTTGCGAAAGAATCTCATCACGGGAGTGCATCAGGATGTCCTGTGCCACGTTTTCCAACAGGGAGTGCTATATTGCCCTGTGCCACATTCCCAGGAGGGAGCACTTATTTATGTGTGCCAACATCCCAGGAGGAAGTGCCCTGCCTGAGTTGTTTTCTTACTTAACAGCCCCCGTGTCCTGAATGGCTTCCTACCTTGTGGCTGGGAAGTGCCAAGATGGTGTCAGGACTCCTGTGCCCTGTAGTTCCCTAGATGAATATCTTTACAAAGCTACTTTTCTATTGACTTTTTCACTTCAGTCAACCCAGTCAGGATGTGCCCTGCCTGCGTCAAGTCATCCCAATCAGGAGGTGTTCAGCTGCCTGTGGCCCAGTTGTGGCCTTCAAGAGGTAATCTGCCTGTTCCAACTTGTGGCCTCCTGGAGATAGTATACCCATTGCCTAGTGGTGGCCACCAGTGATTGTCTTCTCACGTTACCGAATCTACCAGACCAAGGCCTTATCGCCTTGGCTATCGCATTGGGCCAAGGTCTTCTCACCTCATCTGCCTTGCTGGGTCAAAGTCTTCTTGCCTCTTTTGCCCCATCGGCTCAAGGTCTTCTATTCTTCCCATTTCCACTAAGGAAACGTGATTTTTTGACTGTTGGGTGTTGGTTGGGGTGTCTGGAAGGCACCACTTAAGGAGATGACTATGTTATGTTTCAACCACGATGGCTGACTCCCAAGTTCTACAATATAGCTGTTTAACCTGTACTTCTGTCAGCCTACAATTTATGCTTTGCTTACAATTTATGAATGATATTATCCACCAAATCCAATATGAATTCTAGCATTGGTTTTTAACACTAGAATTCCTGAAGGATACAAAAAAAGATGTAATGCCGGGCCACCTTAAATTCCTTCGCACCTCTCCATCAGCGTTTTTGTTTTGCAAATGTGTCAATCAGCACAGGCAGCAAGCAGTCTGCTATCCCATCCCCAACTGACACTGCTGAATTTCTTCCAGCACAAGTGTGTTTATCTGGGTATGAGGTGCCTCGGGTTGTATAGGGTAAATAATATATCGTTATTTGGAATACAAACATTTTATGTGTGTTCCATTTCTACCACGATCTGGGTAAATGTAGGATGACAGGAAATGTGAGGCAGAAAATGTTGAACACATAATAAAGCAGAATTTTTTTTCCATGTTATAGTAAAAATTAATAAAAAGTTGACATGAAATGTATGCATGAAGACTGAAGTTCAAATATCAAATACTTTCACAAAAGGTATAACAAAAAAAGTGTGTCTTTATTCAACAATGTAACAAAAAAAAAATTAATTTACATGTTACTGTCAATATGTAAAAACCCAAGCCCAACTATTAATTGCATGCATGGATTAGAGGCATGAACAGCTGCCTCTAAATCAAAAGGTTGCAATTTTGAGCCCAGGTCTTTGCCACATTTTCATTTTTGAGTAGTGAGCTGCTATTATTATTATTACTATAATATAATAAAAACACATATTTGATTTGAGTCTGTAATACCTGTTGTAAATTTTTGCTATTTGTAAAAGTTAGTTTTTTTTTTTATTCAGTTTTATTCCATCAGTCACGTTCAAGTGGAACAGCATACTTGTCTCTCCCTCTCTGAGTTGATGGGGTTTATCTCCATTCTTTTCATAAGAGCAGCTATGACCACAGTTGGTGCTGTGATTGATGTCTAGTCAGAACGATTTGTTGTACTGGCAAAGATACGATGCCCTGTGACCACTATCAGACAATCATGCAGCATTTGCACTTTGACAACAAAGACACCCATGTAGAATGCATGAAAAATGACAGATTTGCATGTGCATGTGCAATGCTACTCCTTATTTATGAAAAGATCCCAGTTATCCTATAGGAGAAAGACTTTCCAACACTGTGGTCATAAAACCATTTCTGGACAAACGCAACACAACTCTGCTTAGCACCATAAATAAAGTGGAACTTCCACCAGCAGCTCAAGTCACTTCAGTATGTGTGCAATTATCCACACTAGTGTTTAGATCTGGCAGTGCCATGCTGATGGTGTATGTGCCCAAAAAGAAGAAGTCTGTCTGCATTCCCAGTACCATGCACCATAACGCGGAGGTTGGGCAAGACCAAAAAAAAAACATGTTCAAACGACAACACATGTTTAAATGACATAGCGTTTTCACATAATTGCTTTTTCATGCATGGATGTGTTTGTGCGTGCAAGAGAAAGGCAGAGACAGATTCAATCTCATTCAAGTGGTTACTGGAGTATAAAATAAACACTTTCACAAAGGTATAACAAAACAAGTGTGCTTTTATTCAAGAATAAAACTGAATAAAAAAAAAATTCAAGTGACAACAAGATATCAAAAAGACATGATTCACTAGCTTTTTTGTGTCTGCTTATATCCCTTTAGTGATATCTTTTACAGATAGTAAAACTTTACACAGGTTGTTACAGACTCAAAGCAAACATATGTGTAGCACCCTCCTAGTTGGGTATAATAGAAAACTCAGAAGTAAGCCTCAGTGACACAATTTTTTTTTTCTTTTTTTTTTTCTTTGGGGAAAGCAGGAACAGAGATGCGATTGGTGCTATTTACTACAAATCAAGGTATAGTGTGCACTTAGTACGTGAATGATTTTTGTTTTTCTTGGGGTTTTGAGGGGAAGAGTTCATGCAGATAAAGGAGCTGTGAGGAAGAGCATGTGGAGACAAAGCTAGGTGGAGGAGTGTGTAAGAAAGAAAAAGCTGGTACTAAGGTTGTGGAGAATGGGAAAAGTTTTTTTTTGTGGTGTTAAACGTGAGAAGATTTTGAGCGGGTTTGGCTCATTGGAATGCAGAAAAAAAGGAGAGTCGTCTTTTTTTAAAAAAAGAGAAAAGAGGGACAGACAGACAAACAAAGAGTCGGACACCTACTTTGGATAGGTTTGTTGTATAAAAAGGGAACGCAGGTGGATCCTGCATCGAGACGAGGCTGCTGGCGTCATCCCAGACGGAGCTGTGGGATTCCTGTGTTTGGCCACGGAGAAAAATGAGAAGTGCGGCGAAAGTTCTGGAAGGACACTGTGAGTACATGTACTGCATATGAGCTCCAACTAAGTGCGCCAATGATTTTTTTGTGTGAACCTTATCTGTGCTGTAATTCAGACAAATTTGAGTTAAGTTGAACTGCGTTAATATTCCATGAGCAGTGTGATTAAATAAATGTGTTTTATTATTTTTCTTTCTTTGATTGTTTGTTTTCTATCCATGATTGTGTAACGTGCTTACATGGTGGTTGCATTTAAATAATTAATAAAAGGAGTGAGTGTTTAAAAAATATTACTTTGAAATAGGGTAACAATTAAGGATAAAAAATAATTATTTCGTTGGACCTATTGGTTATTAAAATTTATTGGGAGGTGTTTAATGTGGATCCCACCAGTGAAATTTCATCCTATGTCATAGTAACGTGCCAGTTCAATAGTGGGAGGGCTACATATGTTATTATTATATAATAACAATAATAACAGAAGTTCACTACTCAAAATGGAAAATACAGGGAAGAACTGAGATCGAACCTGCAACCTCTTGATTTAGAACCTTTCACCTTAATACCAGCCATGCAATTAGTATTCAGAGTTTAGCTTTTAAATATTGGCAGCAATACTTAAACAGAATCATTTTTTTTCTTCAGTTATATTTTTGAATAAAGGCACACTTGTTTTGTTATACTTTTTGTGAAAACTTTTATTTGATATTTGGACTTCAGTCTTCACATATTATACACTTTACGTCATTATTACTATAACATGAAAAAAAGTTCTGTTTTAGTTATGTGTTTAACATTTCTTGCCTCGCATTTCTTGTTGTCCTACATTTACCCAGATTGTTTTAGACATGGAACACACATGAAATGTATCTGTTCCAAATAGCAATATATTATTTACCCTATACAATTCCAGGCACCTCACACCCAAATAGACAGAGTTGAGCTGGGAGAACTAGGGGATGGCATAGCAGGCTGCTTGTTGCTTGTGCTGATCGACAGATTTACAAAACAAAACTGCTGATGAGGATTTGCGGAGGAATTTAAGAGGGCCCAGCATTACAACTTTTTTTAGAGGCTTCAGGGATTCTAGTGTTAAAGAACTCATAGAGACAAGTGCACAAATAAATATTTGCAGAATCTCCCTGGCTTACTACATTGTAATACACATAGTACTTTCAATTCTGGAAGCCTAACTATTTTCTGGCATTGCTAAAAATAAATTCTTTCCTGCACTATTTTCTAGACCTCAATAGAATTCCCTTTGCTCTTGTTTTCAGTAATTGTTACCCTACTTTTATTTACCTCTTAAGTCTAAAAGCATTCTTACTCATGAAGAATTTTTACTCCGCTATTTAATGTCAAGTGCTAAAATCTTTTCTGTGATGAATTCATAACTAAAATTCGCTGTATAACTTCCATCATGTCACATTGATAGGTTGACTATAAGAACTTCAGAGTGCAGCTGCTAGGATCCTTGCTCAGACCAAATTCAATAAACATTTTATAACTTAGCTGCTGAAGCTTTTATTTGTTAGAGGCAGAATTCTCTGTACAGCTCTCATATTAATTTCCAAAGAAAACAACACTAAAAACCCAAAATAACTGGCCTATGCTACATACAATATCTCCTATAAAGCAGCATGACAAATAAGGTCTAATTCCAGTCACAATGCAACACGAATCTTAGAGTGTGTTAAGATATTTTTGTACCTCATTTTTCTCTAACATTGTATTCCTAGGTCAATGCTATTTTTCCCTTAAAATGATATTTTGAAGGAGGCAGACATTAGAAAAGAAGCTTTATTTCTAGCAAGCATGATGTTTTACCAATCACAGGACATTCCTCTGTTTTAAATTGATTTGATGTTAATGGTAATTAAAAGCTGTGCACTTATGTTCCCACTGTAGCAACCTGTATGTCTGTATACATTACTATACTAAGAAATTAGTCATTTGTAAAATATGGGACAGAAATGGATTTTTTAAGAATAATTCAAGGCTTATATTGCATATGGAACTACCATGGGAAATATGAGAAATCCATTTAACCTACCACTGATTGAAAAAGCATTATAGTCCTAAACTCCAAAACACCCATCTTTGCCAATTAATAAATATTGTATAAAATTTTTGGACAGGTGATACGGCCTACCAATAGGCCTAGGGGTATATAAATAGGCATCACACAAATGTGAGAGAGAGGGAGGCATAATACAGAAAAAATAACTAAACCAACTAAATAAAATGACTCCATTTATTGTCAAAAAGAAAAACCTTTCCATACCTTGCTCTGTGAAACCCAAATCATTCTCCACTCTCACTTTCTACCCTAAAACCCAAACAAGCTTGTTTTCATAACGTACAACCCATGTGATTTAATAACAGTGGGCAGCTCAATAGGTGGGTAATTAGGGCAGGACTCATTTAAGTAAGTCAGTCATTGTCCAACCCACTATATCCTAGCAGAGGGTCATGGGGGTCTGCTGTTAGCCAGTACCAGCCAGTACAGGACGCAAGGCGGGAACAAATCCCGTGCAGGGGCCAGCCCACCGCAGTCAATTAAGTCATCTGCACCAAATTAAAGAAAACAAGCCTTGTTAGAATAGGTTGCAACAACAGGTGAGGCCCTTAAACGGTAGCCACTTGATGTGAACTGTTGGAAAAGGCAGCGTCTTTCTTTCCTGTTAGTCTCCTATATATATACAGTTGACCCTTGACATACGACTGGCCTGACATGCGAACAACTTGATTTACGACCAAAATTTTTGTTTTGATTTACGACCAACATGTTGCGTTACGACCCGAATGCGGTCACGTGTATCCGCTTGTGTGATTGTAAACAAACAGCCGAGAGCATTCGTAAGCGTCAGTCGGGGCCCAGATACATGTGTTTGTGGAAGTAATTTCGGTCAGTGCAGTGATTTATCTATATATATAATTCACTAAGACCATTACAAGCAAGACGCATAATTGCTAAGGAAGGAAAAGAAGGAAACGAAGGTAAAGAAAGCGATTGTTAAGGGATGTTAGCTAGCGGGCTGGCGCGGCACATGATGATGTCATCAGGCTGAGTCAGCACCGGCATGCTTTAGAGTGTATTATTACAGCAGTTAACAACACGACCAGCTTTGAACTGAGCGCTCGACTACTGTCATTATTAACTTGAGAAACAGCGATCACAATCAAAACGAAAAAGGAAATTGTGCGGAAATCTGAGAGTGGCATTCGTGACTGATCTCGCTAATATGTACAGCATGTCGAAATCCACCATCTCCATAATTTTACAAAGAAAAAATTTGCATAAGGAGGCTCCTTCTAAACAATAACCACATTCCGTTTCATCCTCCTCCTCCTCCCTTCCTGCAGCCCAAAGATGTCAAATTAAATGGTGAGTACAGTATGAAATTGTTGTTTCTGGTAGGCTAGGCACTTTTTATAACTTTTTGGTTAGTACATTAGAATAATTATTGGTGTTTTGGTAAATTATGCACATTATACAACCCTTTTTTATTATGAAAAGGTTAAGTAAGTGTTGCTGTGGGAGGTTCGGAGTGCATTATGGGTATTTCCATTATTTCTTATGGGAAAAATAGTCTTGACTTACAACCAACTTGAGTTACAACCAGCCCACGCGAACGAATTGAGTTTGTAAGTCAAGGGTCCACAGTATATATATGCGCTTTGGAGGCAGTCAACAAGTCCTAAGGTGAGCGATCTAATAATGGATGAGGGTTTGTTTCAGGGTACTAATGCCTTTCTCTCACCTTATAGAATCAAAGAAGAAAAATAATACAATCATACCTACAATAAACAATAACATCGAGACTAAGACAACCACTTCCTCATCTGTGATATTACTTCTGGCTCCTGGAGATGACATCACTTCCGGTCCATCAATGATGATGCCACTTCCGGCCCTGGGTGATGATGGCATTTCCGGCCCCTCCTTGATTACGTCACTTCCCATTTGACCATTTTCCTGCAGCCATTTTGTCTTGTGTATAAAGGCCACCATTACCCATCATTGTGTGTCGAATGTTTGATCTACGTTGACAAATAGTATTGCAGCAAAGCAATATACGGGACTATTCCCCAACTCTTTACAGTTGTCTTTCAACGTTTCTTTATATATACTTCTTTATTCTTTATGTATACTTCTAAGCAACTGAAAGCCTCTCCAACATTGGCTAATGTTCATGTCTATGAGTCCACCATCAGGAGAACACTGGACAACAATGGTATGCAGGGTTGCAAGGAGAAAGCCACTGCTCTCCAAAAAAATCATTGCTGCTCGTCTGCAGTTTTCTAAAGATCACGTGGACAAACCAGAAGGCTATTGGAAGAATGTTTTGTGGACGGATGAGACCAAAATAGTACTTTTTGATTTAGATGAAAAGCGTTATGTTTGGAGAAAGGAAATCACTGTATTCCAGCATAAGAACCTTATCCCATCTGTGAAACTTGATGGTGGTAGTATCATGGTTTGGGCCTGTTTTGCTGCATCTGAGCTAGGATGGTTTGCCTTCATTGATGGAACAATGAATTCTGAATCATATCAGAGAATTCTAAAGGAAAATGTCAGGACATCTGTTCATGAACTGAATCTCAAGAGAAGGTGGGTCATGCAGCAAGACAATGACCCTAAGCACACAAGTCGTTCTACCAAAGAATGTCCTGACCTTAATCCAAACGAAATGTTGTGGAAGGACCAGAAGCGAGCAGTTAATGTGAGGAAACCCACCAACATCCCAGAGTTGAAGCAATGATCAAAAGTTACCGGAAACATTTAGTTGCAGTTTTTGCTGCAATGGTCATACCAGATCCTGAAAGCAAAGGTTCACATACTTTTGCCACTCACAAATATATAATATTTAACCATTTTTCTTAATAAATAAATGACCAAGTATAATATTTTTGTCTCATTTATTTAACTGATTTCTCTTTATCTACTTTAGAAAATCTGCTGATGTTTTAGGTCATATTTATGCAGAAATATAGAAAATTCTAAAAGGTTCACAAACTTTCAAGCACAGCTGTATATACATAGTAGCAGTTAAAATATTTCTTGTAAATCTCAACTTAAACATTAATGTAATCAAATCAAATATAAAACCAAAGCTATTTGCCACTGCCAGGGCATTAACTTTGTATCTAGTTTGTTATAGAAAAACAAGTTACCCTCAGAGTCTAGAGCAACGATCACAACATTATAACAGGCACCTTCCGAGCAACAGCACGTTAACATTTCTAAATCTGTTTTCTTTTTTAGGCGGCTTCCCTGCGCTAACCGAAACCAATGTACGTACTTATTTCGGTGGTATGATGCCACTATCAGCCGCCATATTGAACTTTCCAACGTCACTAATTCTCCAAATTCACGTGTAGGTAGAAGGCTGAAATTTGGTACTTATTTCGGTGGTATGATGCCACTGTCGACCGCCATATTGAACTTTTCAACAGTCTTTGTTACTTATGGGCCCATTATTATTATTATTAATTATTCTACACAGGAGCACTAGAAGAGTGAAATGCTTAAGCCCCCCCCCAATTTGAAGACACATTTTTTTACAGTAAGAAAGATTATTTACAAATAGAGAACATTCAAGACAGTTGTCCTTCTTACCAGAACTGAAAATTCATATAAGCCTCATACCATCAGAGAAACTGCAAAAAACCCAGTATCTACTGTACATTCAGAGATCTATGGGCCTCTTTTACCATGTGTTAAACATGTGAGCTTGGGGCATGTTGCACGGTTTAGGGTTCGCCTAAAAATGTTTTGGAAATGCCAGTTAATTAAGCAAGTTATGCAGTTTTGCTTTTCTCGGAATGAGAAGGTCTCACTGGAGAACAAATGATGTCACTTCCTTTGTCTCATCTCCAAAACCTCCCCTTCCACCTTAAATGCTAGCATCATCAGAAAGACAATGTCATTAATGATCAGAACTCCATCTTGAGTGGACATCTGAGACGGAAGTAAATTCCATTCATGATTCTATTTAGAATCTCAACTAACTTTATCCAGTTCAAGGTCATGTGGCATCAGAGTCTAAAAAAGTTTATTTTCATGGAAAAATGTATTTTGAAAAACATCTATATAAATGAACAAAAAAGAAAATGAAAAGAAGGAGTGGGAATATTGTTTCTTAATAAGTTATCGTTTATTTATAACAGTCCTTTTTTCATCTGCTATGACAGTTGGTGTTAACACTTCTCTTGGGAAATGATGACATTTTGTGTCTTGTCATTTGTAATTTCATGATTCATGAATGGCTACTGAAATTTAGAGATAATTTATTTTTGTTCATTAACGCAAAAAAAAGGCAGCAATTTATTATTTTTGACAGATTGTGGCATTTTTGTTTCTTGTAAGAAAGAGTGAACTAGTACATATTTGTATGTGTGTATATATATATATATATATATATATATACAGTACATTATAGACAGGCCTGTTGGACTGAGCACAAGCAATGCTCAAGAGATCAGGCCACTGGTTTGGGGCTAAAGCCACATACAGCTTACTGTGGCTATTTGAAGCTTGGCATGGCCAGAACCATGTTGCCAAATTTCTTCCTATAAAACCCTGAAAAAAGTTGTTGGAGTTATGAGAGCTGTAGCAACAGCCAGTTCAGGTGCCTTCGAACAGATGTATGTCCAGGGCAGGAAGCAATAATATTCATTAATTTTAAAAGTGACCCCTTCCACATATTGTTGTGATTTCTGTACTCCCCACAATATAGAGCACTCATTCTTAGTCATGGAATAGTAGAGCTTGGTGCTTTGAAAATCTCTTGAACTGTAAGCTACAACCATATATTTCTGTTGCCTTCGTTCCAGTCTGCTTTAATCAGCATTGGACCTAGAAGCTTCACAGTAGACCATGCTGTGTCAAGACAGATGGAGATTGTAAGGTCTTTAATAAATGTTTGAACATGTCTTCACATAGCAGTGTCCACTGCCAAGAGATTCCCACCCTAGTTAGCTGGGGCAGCAATGTTGGTAAAATGTGAGATTAACTTGTGGAACCATCCCACATGACCCATTTTGGAAAATAATATTGCAATTTTGCCTAACTATTCAATCTATGAGCTATTCTACTATCACTGAAAGTTAAGATTATGAACATTCTATTCTCTATAAGTTATAGGGGGTTAAACTGAATCTTCCATTATCTATGTTAAGTTCAAGCTAAGAAGACTAAGGAAAATTACCATTACCAGCTACAGTGTTGCAAGCTATTAAAATTAAAAATAATAAAAAGGCTACAGTAAAGTAAATGTGTTATCCTTGTCAGTATAATTAAAAAACAGAAAAAAATACTTTTCATAGTGAATGTTCACCAATAACATGTATGCTCTGTGGAAGATGTGTAAATGGATTTTTGAAATGAAGCAAGTTTGGAAAAAAATGTAAAAAAAAAATGCTCATAGCTTTTTATTTGAAGTTAGGTTTCATAGACAAAAATTGTGAAGAATGTGCATGTGAGATTACTCTTGTGCAATGTCTGTACAGTAATGACCTCAAAAATGTAAGTCAGTGACACCATACAGAATTGACTGATCAGTCCTTCCTTTATTTCAGAATATGTATTATTTTATAAAAATCAGTTTGCTCTTCAACCTTTAAACTCCTGCTTGGACATCTCTTAAACAGGAAATGCAAGCGTTTTTTTTTTTAGCTGGATAGCTGAAATGAACTTTTCTTCTTCTACTCCATTCCCCTTTTGTTCGCCGGTAATGATCATGCTTAGTCTTCCTTATCCATCAGATTTTTCACTCCTTGATCCTTCTATTAGCAGCTAAAATCGAAACAAATGTTTAAATATTCACTTTACATTGATTTAATATTACCTTCTTTGGTCAAGGCTAAACATTATCTTTTTATATATTTTTTTTCATTTTAGTACAGTATAAACCATCCACTGCAACTGATTAACAGTAGAGCAAACATAAGAGGCAGGTAAATCTCAAAATACACTAACCCCCTACTACCAAAAAAGAAAAAAATATCTTTTTATTCCAAAAACAAGGTTATTTCTCAAACATTATTATTATTTTTAAATTTACCCAACCTCCATTTCACAAAGATGTCACCTTTACTTAATTACAAAATTATTACATGAACAATATGGCTTCCAATATTATAAACATTTTTTAAACAATCAGAAGAGCAGGTAAATGATGATGAATAGCAAAATCCAGAGGGTCAAGATAACGAAAAATGTCCAAGAATCGAACTTCTGTTAGCAGATATTCACATTGTCATCCATCAAGCTGAGATGTTTTGAAACACATCCCTTCATTAGAGCCATAGAACCAAAAACTAAATACATATATTTTTCACATCTCACTAAAACATATGTAAACATACTCTAAAGAAGGTATATACACAGTAAAACCTTACCAAAAGTTTTCAAAGCACTTCTCAGACCAAGCATCTACAAGTGTGATTAATGAACCTCTCCCCTATTTGAAGGGTACTGAATTGAAAAGCTCTGGTGTGCCCATAAATCCCACACATTCATTAAATTAGGATCTTGTTAATACTTTTAAGTCTGAGAAGTGTAATACAAAACAGTAAAAGTATTCATACATAGCAAAAGACAGAGTATATAAAACATGTTACAAGCTTACATATATATGATCCCTCTTTTCAGTATTTGTACTCAAAAATAATGGCAACAGTCAAGGACTGAATAATCAATTAATCAAAAGACCATCAAAACTACACAAAACCAGCTGCAATACTATGAATATAAGAGAGCCAAGATTTTTGGTTATCTTCACCTTTTGGAGTTTGTTATTCATGAATTACCTGACCTTCTGATTGTTTAAAAATCATTTAAAATTTTGGAAGCCTAATGCTCAATTTATAATGTTATATAATGTTGTTCTTTAATTTTATATGCAAAGTCAGCCAAGTTAAGAAGAGCTATGGTGATGAGGCTTGCTGCCACTACTGATCCCATTTACATGTTATCAGACAATTCACACTGTTTATGCTGTTGTCTCCTAGATTATTTATTGTAAAAAGTCTCTAATAGTTTACATATTTAATTTGGAAGAATATACTCAAGACAATGTCAAGAAGAATTTGATGATTTTTTTTTTTGAAAAAGCTTAAATTTATTTTCATTTTGTTTACATTCCCTCAGCACAGTGAGTAGCTAGACACTTTAACTCACTTTATCAGGTATTATTTTTGCCTAGCACTCATTCTGATTTCTCTTCTCTACCTCATCTTTGTGGTATTTGTGTTCTTAACTTTACAATTTGCATCAAAGTTGCTTTCTTTTAAATATATTAATAAGTGTGGATGCGACAATCAGGTGATGTTCTTAGATTTTTTGCAGGTAATATGGTTGAACTACGGTACAATAAAACACCTGCTGTGCAAAGCAGGGCAGTGATCTAAAGACTTTGCTGTCTGTAAATTATTAAAGGAGATCAGAGCTTACCTGTGACTTTTACCATACACAGAATACGAGGAGGGTAGTTGCAATTTACCAACAGAAATGTGTGCACTTCAAAAACTGAAGGTAAATGTGAAAATAGACTAAAATAAATAATTAGTGCTGAAATTAATAAAACTTTGCCATTTGGATATAATTGTTTGTATATTTATTTTGATTTTGGTGCCTATATTTATTTTTAATTTTGGCAAACACATTTTTTGCAATTCTAACAATATACATATCTTAAAATATTAGTTATTAGAGTGATTATAAATCATTCTAATTCTAATTTTGTTTCATATTGCACTGTTGACGGCATTAACAAGATGCAATATGTGCTATTTCCATATAAGGGAAAAAGGTCTTTAGTGCGTTGCAGAGCATAGTTTTACTTTCTTTATATGATCTGGCTGAATTGCTGACTCATTTCTGCTTCCTTTTCTTAACAATTAATCATCTGGATAATTTCATTATATACTAGTAGTATTAAGGCAGGGTGTTTCTGTCAAAAATGATTGATGACATGATGGCCCCACCCCCTTTCCTCTGATTGGTGGATTTAAATGATACGCCCCCACCCCCTGTCTAATTGATTGAATTACAACCTGTCCCCTCCCTAACCCCAGACCCCACCTTAATCCCACCCCCTCCCTCCTGATTAGTTAGGTTAGGGGATATAAGCCCGAAGGCTAAATTGTATGCATTGGTACACTCAGTGCAGATATAAAAATAAATTTATCTCATAGGGGTTCCGTATTCTATCTCAGTTTTAAAGAGTGGTCTCACAACCCTTTCCATGTTGCTCCTACACCGTCCAACAATAACTACTTCCAAAATCCTTTCAAAATTTGTAAAATTATTTTAAATTTTATTTTTACCAATAACTTTTCCATAGACTTTAAGCCATTAATTATCTCAATTTTAATTTCAAAATACAAATTAATTTTGGATTTACTTTACAGTTAGAATTGGGTATCCCAGAAACATTAAAGTCAGTGCACACAAAACCACTACAAACCTTAACAATCGAAATTTTAATCTCACCCTTCCTCTGACACTAAATACCTGTCTCCTATTTGACCAACTATGTGCCTATCTCCTATACAATCTATCCTTATCTAACACAAAATATAACACAATCACTCCCTCTACTTGAACTATCTTATTCTCCAGTGGTGGCCCCATCCCACAGACTTAACATCAGGGCCCTCACCCCCTGGGGTTAAATTTAGAATAAAGGTGAGGGGTAGATCTTAAAATATAAACATAAACAAATAATTTAGCCTCTGACGTTGACCCACCTCTGAGTCTTAACATCAGGACCTTATTCTAATTTTACATAAAACTAAACATACTACAATACAAAAACTAAGCCCTCTCCCCCCCTGTTTATTTTCACCCCATAGGGATGGCAGTTAAATTTGGGCACGCCCACGCTCTCACTTCCGCCAATGCCAAGTACCCCGTAGAAAGAGTATGAAAGTTCTCAGTATGCCAGCCGGGATACGAGTGTGCAATCAGGAGAACCTGTTCTTGGTTCAGCTGCCCAAGTACGTGGTCATAGGCATGGTGGATAATGATGCCTTTTCAGTGGATTACACCAGAAACCCCTTTAATTTCAAACATAACAATGTAGAGTTCCTGGCCTTGTATTTGGATGGGGAGCAGATTCCTGCCAAGCCATTTCAGCCCAATTTTGCTAATGACAACAATGAATATTACAACCTCGTGTTGTCCTCTGAAAAAGCACTTGAAAGACCTGCCTCTAGCCATCAGGCGTACTGACTTCTCCCGGGGCTACAGCCTGTTCGCCTTTGATTTGACGCCTGATCAGGAGCCATTTCTCATTGGTGAAAACTGGGAACATGAGATTTGAAGTCTGCTTTCGGCTACCACTACCCCATACTTTGAATCTAATAGTCTACACAGTCTTTGACAACATTATTGAAATAAACTAGAGAAAAAACACAGTTTATGATTACTAAAAAGCATGAACACCCTGCAGATCAATGAACTCATGTCCTGTAACTCATACACAGAAAATGATCACCAAGTTAACTCTGTCAGGCATCAGTAGTTCATTGTCATGTAAGGAAGAAGGTAACCCCTCCAAAAATTTTGTTTTTGTAAATTGTGCTAACAGTTCATCATACAGGGGCTAGCAACAGCTGTAAAACCAGACTACAGGTATATTGTCAGGGCGGTGAGAAAGCACATGGTCTGCATACTCCAAAAGCTTTTTCACATAATGTGATTTGCCTCAACAGGAGTGCCAAGAGACAATTTTTGAGAATGGGTGCTGAAGTCTAACATCAAAACCCTCTTTAGTATCCATAGGGGAAAGTTGTGAAATCAGGCAACAGAACCCTTTTGTTGTACACCACTCTGAATCTTTTTCTTAGTGGGCAATTTTGCAACGTCAGATTCTTTTTGTTCCTATGAATCTGTGCGTGATGAACTGTTATTTCTTTTTGGCGAGATCATGGTTTCCAAAACTATGCACTAGATCCATTAACGAGTATAGGTTTGCCGATTGAACTGTTTCGTGATTGAGAGTAACGCCCTTAACCTTCATACAGACCTTGCCTTTGAACATTTTGTACACGTATGTTTTCGGACCCCTGAAACAAATTCTTCTATGAAGTCGTCGGGCTCTAGTTCGCTGGTGAGTTCACCTAAATAGTCACCGAGCGGTGGCATGTACTGCCCGGGCAATGATGTGAAGATAATGGAATCTGTATCATGATACAGAATCCTCGGTCCTAAATGATCCAACAATTCATACAGTTCTAAGCGGGCATAGGCCATTATGAAAGCGGCTATCACCACATTAACGGGACCGGTTATAACATATTTGTTATCCGCATACCTCCACTGCACTTGAGCATTTTCGTCACTGATAAAGCCAAAATAAGAGACCCGATACTCATCCGAGAACAGATAATCAAAGAATTCTTGGGTGTGTTTAACAAACGTAGTGGTAAAGTTGGTTATGCTTCTGACCGAATTTTCCCCAAAAACAATTCAGAAACAACATGGAAATTTGTCTCTTAGCGGGGTTTGTGACTATGTTTTCGCGCTCAAATAATATGCCTTCTTTTTCAAAATAGTCTTTAATGTAGCGCTTGCGGGACGCCTCGTCCTGTGCCCACGATGGCCAACCAGAGGCCTCCTGTTTGCCATTCTGATGAATTTTGATGTAATTGGAAAATAAATCTTAGTGCAATATCTCATGAATTTTTAAAACTCTGTACCCTTTATCTAAGGCCTTTAGTATTTCAACGCTGCACCAGGTTCCTGTTAAAGACCTTTCCCGATCATTGTGACGGCAAAGGCTAGTTGTTGCCTGGGTTTCTCCACATGTACGGCACAGAGTGAACATCAATTTACTGGAAATTCTGAAAGGGAGGATCGGAAAATACAATTTGCGAGGGGCTAGTATGGTGATTTTAATGAGACTGAAGAAATGCTTAAGATCGCCAAGCTCATCAAAAACAAAGGTTGGATGTCCGATCGGGTAGGTCTTTGTTTTGCTGATGTAAGGGTACAGACTTGTAAAATCGTAATAATGAATTTGCTCTTCGCCTTGAACCTTATGATATAATTTGATAGCGTTGTTGCGCCCTCCAAACAGAGCATCATGGGGGTTGATAGGATCAGGAAACTCAAATCACTTTATGAAATCCTGAAGCTCTGAGTCCTCTTTTTTCATGCATTTCCACTCATGCTCCCAAATCACTCTAACTGCCAGATTAAATTTTTCTCCCAATTTCTTCAGTTTGTTATGAAACGTTTTAAACAATTCGGCATAAGACATACCCGTGAGAGGATGTTTGCCTTGCGCATCGTATCACTCTGGACAACCGTGATAAAAGCAACCAGCAAACTCAAAGGCCATCGGCACACCCTGAATTTTGGCATAACCATCTACGTAAAATGATCCCATCTTTACTTCACCATGATTCAGGGCATGCCGAATGTTTAAGAAAGAAACATCAACCAATGAATAGAAGCATTAGAATAAGCTTTGTGGGTGCTTTTGTAATTATTTCTTGGAATTATTCCAATTGATTTATTAGACATGCAATTTAGACAAAGAACGGTTCCAAACCTCCAATGAAGAATAAAAACTGTGGACGACGTTTTCCCTTGCCCGGACGCGGGTCACCGGGGCCCCCCTCTGGAGCCAGGCCTGGGGGGGGGCTCGATGGCGGCGCCTGGTGGCGGGCCTGCACCCATGGGCTCGGCCGGGCACAGCCCAAGAGGTAAGCGTGGGTCCTCCTCCCATGGGCTCACCACCTATGGGAGGGGCCAAGGAGGTTGGGTGCAGTGTGAGTTGGGTGGTGGCGGAGGGGGGACCTTGGCGGTCTGATCCTCGGCTACAGAAACTGGCTCTTGGGACGTGGAATGTCACCTCTCTGAAGGGAAGGAGCCTGAGCTAGTGCGCGAGGTGAGAGGTTCGGCTAGATATAGTCGGACTCACCTCGACGCACAGCTTGGACTCTGGAACCAATCTCCTTGAGAGGGGCTGGACTCTCTACCACTCTGGAGTTGCCCCCGGTGAGAGGCGCCGAGCAGGTGTGGGCATACTTATTGCCCCCCGACTTGGAGCCTGTGCGATTGGGGTTTACCCCGGTGGACAAGAGGGTGGCCTCCCTCCGCCGGGTGGGGAAGGGTCCTGACTGTTGTTTGTGCGTATGCGCCGAACAGCAGTTTGGAGTATCCACCCTTTTTGGAGTCTCTTGGAGGGGTGCTAGAGGGCATACCTTCTGGGGATTCCCTCGTTTTGCTGGGAGACTTCAATGCTCACGTGGGCAATGACAGTGAGACCTGGAAGGGCGTGATTGGGAGGAATGGCCCCGATCTGAACCCGAGCGGTGTTTTGTTATTGGACTTCTGTGCTCGCCACGGATTGTCCATAACAACACCATGTTCAAGCATAAGGGTGTTCATATGTGCACTTGGCACCAGGACACCCTAGGCCTCAGGTCGATGATCGACTTTGTGGTGTGTCGTCGGACTTGCGGCCATATGTCTTGGACACTCGGGTGAAGAGAGGGGCGGAGCTGTCAACTGATCACCACCTGGTGGTGAGTTGGCTTCGATGGTGGGGGAAGATGCGGTCAGACCTGGTAGGCCCAAGCGTGTTGTGAGGGTCTGCTGGGAACGGCTGGCAGAGTCCCCTGTCAGAAGTAGCTTCAACTCCCACCTCGGCAGAACTTCAACCACGCCCCGAGGGAGGTGGGGACATTGAGTCGAATGGGCCATGTTCCGTGCCTCTATTGTTGAGGCGGCTGACCGAGCTGTGGCCGTAAGGTGGTCGGTGCCTGTGGCGGCAATCCCCGAACCCGTTGGTGGACACCGCGGTGAGGGATGCCGTCAAGCTGAAGAAGAGTCCTATAGGACTTTTTGTCCTGTGGGTCTCTGGAGGCAGCTGATAGGTACCGGCAGGCCAAGCGGAACGCGGCTTCGGTTGTTGCTGAGGCAAAAACTCGGGCATGGGAGGAGTTTGGAGAGGCCATGGAGAACGACTTTGGACGGCCGAGGAGATTCTGGTCCACCGTCCGGCGTCTCAGGAGGGGAAGCAGTGCAGTGTCAACACTGTATATGGTGGGATGGTGTGCGCTGACCTCGACTTCGGACGTTGTGGGTCGGTGGGAGGAGTACTTCAAGACCTCCTCAACCCCACTAACATGCCTTCCAATGAGGAAGCAGAGCCTGGGGACTCTGAGGTGGGCTCTCCCATCTCTGGGACTGAAGTCACCGAGGTGGTCAAAACTCCTTGGTGGCAGGGCCCCGGGGTGGATGAGATCGCCCGAGTTCCTTAAGGCTCTGGATGTTGTAGGACTGTCTTGGTTGACACACCTCTGCAACATCGCATGGACATCGGGACAGTGCCTCTGGATTGGCAGACCGGGGTGGTGGTCCCCTCTTTAAAAGGGGACGGAGGGTGTGTTCCAACTATAGAGGGATCACACTCCTCAGCCTCCCTGGAAAAGTCTATTCGGGGTTCTGGAGAGGAGGGTCCGTCGGATAGTGAACCTCGGATTCAGGAGGAACAGTGTGGTTTTAGTCCTGGTCGCGGAACAGTGGACCAGCTCTTCACCCTTAGCAGGATCCTGGAGGGTGCATGGGAGTTTGCCCAACGAGTCTACATGTGTTTTGTGGACTTGGAAAGGCATTCGACCGTGTCCCTCGGGAATCCTGTGGGGGTGCTCGGGAGTATGGGGTACGGACCCCTGATAAGAGCTGTTCGGTCCCTGTACAACCGTGTCAGAGCTTGGTCCGCATTGCCGGCAGTAAGTCGAGCCCGTTTCCAGTGAGAGTTGGACTCCGCCAGGGCTGCCCTTTGTCACCGATTCTGTTCATAACTTTTATGGACAGAATTTCTAAGCGCAGCCAGGGTGTTGAAGGGTCCGGTTTGGTGGACTCAGGATTGGGTCACTGCTTTTTGAAGATGATGTTGTCCTGTTTGCTTCATCAGGCCGTGATCTTCAGCTCTCTCTGGAGCGGTTCGCAGCTGAGTGTGAAGCGGCTGGGATGAGAATCAGCACCTCCAAATCCGAGACCATGGTCCTCAGCCGGAAAAGGGTGGAGTGCCCTCTCAGGGGGGGATCCTGCCCCAAGTGGAGGAGTTCAAGTATCTCGGGGTCTTGTTCACGAGTGAGGGAAGAATGGAGCGTGAGAATGACAGGCGGATCGGTGCGGCATCCGCAGTGATGCGGGCTCTGCATCGGTCTGTCGTGGTGAAATAAGAGCTGAGCCGTAAGGCAAAGCTCTCAATTTACCAGTCGATCTACGTCCCTACCCTCACCTATGGTCATGAGCTATGGGTAGTGACCGAAAGAACGAGATCGCGAATACAAGCGGCTAAAATGAGTTCCATCCATCCATCCATTCTCTTCCGCTTATCCGAGGTCGGGTCGCGGGGGCAGCAGCTTAAGCAGGGAGGCCCAGACTTCCTCTCCCCGCCACTTCTTCCAGCTCTTCCGGAGAATCCCAATGCGTTCCCAGGCCAGCCGGGAGACATAGTCCCTCCAGCGTGTCCTGGGTCTTCCCCGAGGCCTCCTCCCGGTTGGACGTGCCGAACACCTCACCAGGGAGGCGTCCAGGAGGCATCCTGATCAGATGCCCGAGCCACCTCATCTGACTCCTCTCGATGCGGAGGAGCAGCGGCTCTACTCTGAGCCCCTCCCGGATGACTGAGCTTCTCACCCTATCTTTAAGGGAAAGCCCAGACACCCTGCGGAGGAAACTCATTTCAGCCGCTTGTATTCGCGATCTCGTTCTTTTCGTCACTACCCATAGCTCATGACCATAGGTGAGGGTAGGAGGTAGATCGACTGGTAAATTGAGAGCTTTGCCTTACGGCTCAGCTCCTTTTCACCACGACAGACCGATGCAGAGCCGCATCACTGCGGATGCCGCACCGATCCGCCTGTCGATCTCACGCTCCATTCTTCCCTCACTCGTGAACAAGACCCCGAGATACTTGAACTCCTCCACTTGGGGCAGGATCTCTCCCCAACCCTGAGAGGGCACTCCACCCTTTTCCGGCTGAGGACCATGCTCTCGGATTTGGAGGTGCTGATTCTCATCCCAGCCGCTTCACACTCAGCTGCGAACCGATCCAGAGAGAGCTGAAGATCACGGCCTGATGAAGCAAACAGGACAACATCATCTGCAAAAGCAGTGACCCAATCCTGAGTCCACCAAACCGACCCCTTCAACACCCTGGCTGCGCCTAGAAATTCTGTCCATAAAAGTTATGAACAGAATCGGTGACAAAGGGCAGCCCTGGCGAGTCCAACTCTCACTGGAAACGGGCTCGACTTACTGCCGCAATGCGGACCAAGCTCTGACACCGGTTGTACAGAGACCGAACAGCTCTTATCAGGGGTCCGGTACCCCATACTCCCGAGCACCCCCACAGGATTCCCGAGGGACACGGTCGAATGCCTTTTCCAAGTCCACAAAACACATGTAGACCGGTCGGGCAAACTCCCATGCACCCTCCAGGACTCTGCTAAGGGTGAAGAGCTGGTCCACTGTTCCGACCAGGACGAAAACCACACTGTTCCTCCTGAATCCGAGGTTCACTATCCGACGGACCCTCCTCTCCAGAACCCCGAATAGACTTTTCCAGGGAGGCTGAGGAGTGTGATCCCTCTATAGTTGGAACACACCCTCCGTCCCCTTTTAAAGAGGGGACCACCACCCCGGTCTGCCAATCCAGAGGCACTGTCCCGATGTCCATGCGATGTTGCAGAGACGTGTCAACCAAGACAGTCCTACAACATCCAGAGCCTTAAGGAACTCCGGTATCTCATCCACCCCGGGCCCTGCCACCAAGGAGTTTTTGACCACCTCGGTGACTTCAGTCCCAGAGATGGGAGAGCCCACCTCAGAGTCCCCAGGCTCTGCTTCCTCATTGGAAGGCATGTTAGTGGGATTGAGGAGGTCTTGAAGTACTCCTCCCACCGACCCTAACGTCGAAGTCGAGGTCAGCAGCGCACCATCCCCACCATATACGGTGTTGACACTGCACTGATTCCCTCTCCTGAGACGCCGGACGGTGGACCAGAATCTCCTCGAAGCCGTCCAAAGTCGCTCTCCATGGCTCTCCAAACTCCTCCCATGCCCGAAGTTTTGCCTCAGCAACAACCGGCCGCGTTCGCTTGGCCTGCCGGTACCTATCAGCTGCCTCCAGAGACCCACAGGACAAAAAGTCCTATAGGACTCCTTCTTCAGCTTGACGGCATCCCTCACCGCGGTGTCCACCAACGGGTTCGGGATTGCCGCCACGACAGGCACCGACCACCTTGCGGCCACAGCTCCGTCAGCCGCCTCAACAATAGAGGCACGGAACATGGCCCATTCGACTCAATGTCCCCACCTCCCTCGGGACGTGGTTGAAGTTCTGCCGGAGGTGGGAGTTGAAGCTACTTCTGACAGGGGACTCTGCCAGCCGTTCCCAGCAGACCCTCACAACACGCTTGGGCCTACCAGGTCTGACCGCATCTTCCCCACCATGAAGCCAACTCACCACCAGGTGGTGATCAGTTGACAGCTCCGCCCCTCTCTTCACCCGAGTGTCCAAGACATATGGCCGCAAGTCCACGACACGACCACAAAGTCGATCATCGACCTGAGGCCTAGGGTGTCCTGGTGCCAAGTGCACATATGAACACCCTTATGCTTGAACATGGTGTTCGTTATGGACAATCCGTGATGAGCACAGAAGTCCAATAACAAAACACCGCTCGGGTTCAGATCGGGGGGGCCATTCCTCCCAATCACGCCCTTCCAGGTCTCACTGTCATTGCCCACGTGAGCATTGAAGTCTCCCAGCAAAACGAGGGAATCCTCAGAAGGTATGCCCTCTAGCAACCCTCCAGAGACTCCAAAAGGGTGGATACTCCAAACTGCTGTTGGCATACGCACAAACAACAGTCAGGACCCTTCCCCACCCGGCGGAGGGAGGCCACCCTCTCGCCCACGGGGTAAACCCCAATGCACAGGCTCCAGTGGGGGCAATAAGTATGCCCACACCTGCTCGGCCTCTCACCGGGGGCAACTCCAGAGTGGTAGAGAGTCCAGCCCCTCTCAAGGAGATTCGTTCCAGAGTCCAAGCTGTGCGTCGAGGTGAGTCCGACTATATCTAGCCGGAACCTCTCACCTCGCGCACT
This sequence comes from Polypterus senegalus, assembly GCF_016835505.1. Classification (NCBI taxonomy): domain Eukaryota; kingdom Metazoa; phylum Chordata; class Cladistia; order Polypteriformes; family Polypteridae; genus Polypterus; species Polypterus senegalus. The sequence goes on from NC_053163.1 coordinate 48,639,049, forward strand.
AGCTCAGGCTCCTTCCCTTCAGAGAGGTGACATTCCACGCCCCAAGAGCCAGTTTCTGTAGCCGAGGATCAGACCGCCAAGGTCCCGCCTCGCCACCACCCAACTCACATTGCACCCAACCTCCTTGGCCCCTCCCATAGGTGGTGAGCCCATGGGGAGTACATAGGGAATATCATACATAGAGTACATAGTGAAACTCATTTCACCCCGATATTCCCTATGTCTGGGCTTTCCCTTAAGGATAGGGTGAGGAGCTCTGTCATCCGGGGGGGGGCTTAGAGTAGAGCCGCTGCTCCTCCGCATCGAGAGGAGTCAGATGAGGTGGCTCGGGCATCTGATTAGGATGCCTCCTGGACGCCTCCCTGGTGAGGTGTTCCGGGCACATCCAACCGGGAGGAGGCCCCGGGGAAGACCCAGGACACGCTGGAGGGACTATGTCTCCCGGCTGGCCTGGGAACGCCTTGGGATTCTCCTGGAAGAGCTGGAAGAAGTGGCCGGGGAGAGGGAAGTCTGGGCTTCTCTGCTTAAGCTGCTACCCCCGCGACCCGACCTTGGATAAGTGGAAGATGATGGATGGATGGATGGATGGCATGCAATTTTGTCTGTAAATGGACAGAGAGAGAGAAGCTAGGGCCATACACTGAAAAGGATCGATATTACCAATCCTGAGTACTTCCTCCCTAAATTTTATGCAAGCTGTTCTCAAAATAACATCGATTCTGCAATAGTAGGCCATTTCTTGTCTAAAATTGAAGGTTTTGTGTTTGATTCGTACCAAGACAAAAATTCCTCTCTTTCCTTGCTCATCATGTGTTGAATGCTGTAATATTTAGGATCTAGGTACGGACCGATGTAATTTTTATTTTCAGTGGTGTTAAAGAAATGGGGAGAGTACTGTTTTTGAGCCTGGAACCCTAATGGCTTTGGGCATACTGCTCAATTTCATAGGTAAGAAGTTCAACGAGTCGATGAATCTCATGTCATAATCTTCTATAAAGCACATTAGTTTACATACCTGAGTTTTAACAAATGGAGTTTGACCACTGTCGACGAGATATTTCATTAAGAAATAGTAGAAAACATACTTTTCATGGACCGGTCTTTGCTGTAAGCTTTGAATAAAACACTGATGATTTTCATCCATCTCTTTCATTTCAACTCTACAAACGCGACAGTGTCTGGGGCGACACTTGTGAGGTTTTGACTCAGCTTTCACGCTGTATCTCTGGTAACAGAGAGCGCAGACTTTAAGGATGTCGCAAATGCTTTCAGATTGACGCGTCTTTTCATTAAATTTACGCTTTTTTGGAGTTCAAAGCTTGATCGGCAAAAACAATTGCAATCAGGGAATCGAAAAGCCCCACCGTCAACCCATCGGCAGTCTGTAGATAAACAGATGTCACAGTGATGTTCACAGCGGTGTTGTGACAGGGTAGAACATCCCGAGTAGCAGAAATCGCAGATGTAATCAAATCCCAGAAATCCTTTCAGATTCAAAATACCATAATAATGCTCATTTTGCAAAAACAGGAACGCCGTCTTTGGTTTTCTGGCATGGGATGTTTCAAATTTTAATAGAGTGCTAGTGTTCAGTGCCAGGTACCATGCGATAATTTTAATACCCATTAGCCTCTCAAGTTTTTCAACATCTGAAAATGCTACTTTCTGACATGCAATTGACGGGCCTCTTTTTCACACAATTTCTGATTGTTTTTTTACCAATCATTTAATACAGACAGCAAGCCCCTGGCAAAACAGCACTTATCCATCCAGGTTGAGAGAGATCCATTGGTGCTTCTATTTCTTTTGCATGATTATATCTAATTGAAAATGGTATATGCTTTACGCCTAGGAACCCCACCACCAGATGGGGCCATCACAACCTGAACGATTAGCATCAGACTGGAATCTTCTAAAATAGTAGTGTGACTTTGAAGAAGTAATTCAATTTGGTTAAAAAAGTCCTCAACAGAAAGTGTACCAGCGGTGGTTAGGGAAAAAACACTGGGATTGAGAGAATCGTCATGTAATTCTAGTTGGACTAGATCCTTAGGATTCAAAGTGTTTGCAAAAGTGTGTAATATTTGCTGAAGAATCTCGTGTATATGAATAAAAACTTTGGCAAATGAATCAAGTTTGTAGGCCTCTGAAAAATTGAAATGGTGTCTAATCTCGATATTGTTAAATTTTGTACGCTCAGTTATAGAAAAATTATTTAATCTAGAGGTAGGGCTAGGTAGAGGACTGCAGGGAGTTTACTGATGATTCTGGAGATGAAGGATTTGCCGTATGCGAGGTAGATGGCTGTGGAGAGTTAGCTTCAACACTCAAGTTTTCCCCAGATGGATTAGGTACTCCAGCTACGGTCAGAGGATGTAAGGTTGAAGTTAAGATGGTAAGTCATCAACAGGCGAGTGTTGAAGATGGATCTTACTTGTACTTAAGGTAACAGGTTGTATTACTGGACTGTTTATCGTAGTCAATCGTCGACAGGTAAGTGTTGAAGTGGGGATCTGCTTGTACCTGAGATAGAAGGTTGTGGGGATTTTATAATAGTGTCTAGGGCACTAGGCTGTTGTGATGGGCCTGGATCTGAAGACGTTCTGGCTTCAGAATAGTTATTCTTCAATAGCTCCAGCAGAGCATTAAAGATAAAAATTTCATCAGAAATTTCATCAACATTTAGAACCTAGAGCGAATTATTAATGATATGAAAATTGTCGACCAGTTGTGTAACTGGAGAATGTGCTTGAAAAATTTGAGGAGATTGTGACAGTGCGGGGATTTTAGGGGGCTTTATAGAATATTCAAGGTTATCAGACGTCTCTTTTAATAGTCTCAGGTTTTTACCGGACGGTCTTTTCCTACCTTTAGCCCCTCTAGGATGTTCACGGTCGCTGTCGCTATCGGTCCCGCTGCTGCCGCCGCTACTGCTGCTGCTGCTGGTGTTGCCGCTACACCTGTTTTCAGGCAGGGCCTAAATTTAATCAAAGGTTGCAGATATGAGCACAGAATATAACAATTTGCAGTCAATGCTATTTTAATGAAAAAAAGGAATATAAAACCTATCCTTTAATCTTGGGTTAGAACCATGTAAAAAGCATACATATGTATCTTATATGGGCGGCATAGTGGTGCAGTGGTAGCACTGCTGCCTCGCAGTTAGGAGACCCGGGTTCGTTTCCTGGGTCCTCCCTGCATGGAGTTTGCATGTTCTCCCTGTGTCTGCGTGGGTTTCCCCCGGGGGCTCCGGTTTCCTCCCACAGTCCAAAGACATGCAGGTTAGGTGGATTGACAATTCTAAATTTGCCCTAGTGTGTGCTTGGTGTGTGGATGTGTGTGTGTGTGTGTCCTGCGGTGGGTTGGCGCCCTGCCTGGGATTGCTTCCTGCCTTGCACCCTTTGTTGGCTAGGATTGGCTCCAGCAGACCCCCGTGACCCTGTGTTTGGATTCAGCAGGTTGGAAAATGGATGGATGGATGTATCATATATAACCTCATTTTGGGTCTGGAAATGTACATAGGAGACTCTGATTCTACAATTCGAGCCAGTAACCGCCGAAGGTAGGCAGCCACCTGCGCCCACTGCAGTCTTTCTTGGAGGCTCCACTTTTTGTACTGACGAAGGGAATATCGGGGTGAATGACGAATTCTGTGCCGAGGTCCACAGTCAGAGAGAGGCGTTGATGGCAAAGGGGATTGAAGGAAGGCTGAAAATACATACATAAATCTACTTGATTATTTGAAATGTGGTGTATTTGATAGAAAAGGTTTTGTTTTAGATAGATTTTTTTATACAAATTATAATTATATTATTATAATTATAATTATAAATTATAAAGCAAAGAATAAATTTTTTTATACGTGTTTTAAAAAGGAATTGCTGTATACTATTTACCTCTGTGTGATTTTTAAAAGGCTTATATTGAACTAGTTATCTTGTGCTTTACACGCAATACCACAAAATGTGCGTTTGTTTTCTCATGGAAGGAGGTGCTGTGCGTGTTTGTATGCACGTGCCTGCACACACTCTGTCAGCTTGCCTTTCTGTGAGATGAGACAGCTGCTAGAAGCTTGCCTTTCTGTGAAATGGCTTTCTGTGAGATGGGGAAAGGCTATTTCGTTCGAGCTGCGGCTTACAGAGAGCAATTAAAAGCGTTTTAGATAAAAAAAAAGTTTTCCTTTTTGTACAAATTATAAAGCAAAGGGTAGATAGATAGATATTTTAATCTCGTGATAATATTAAAATAATAGATAGATGCAGGGGCATATTCCAGCACAGGATATGCAGGAGCAGCAATAAGAAAAACCTGTTGGCTGTGTATGGGCAGGAAAATGTCTGGACATGTCCATCAGGCCTTGGGTTCATGGCAAGGTTGTTCTTTAGATATAGAGGGCCTCAGGACAAGGGGCAGGGAGAGGGAGTGGTGCCAGCCAACAAATAGGTGTTGACAGACCGGGGGGCAATGCAGAGGCAGCATTCATCAAACTGCTCTTGAAGCAAACCCTGAACCAATCAGGAGGGTGGGGGTGGGATTAAGGCGGGATCAACACCCATCAAACTGCTCTTGACACAAACCCTGAACAATCAGGAGGGTGGGGGTGGGATTAGGGCGGGGTTTGGGCTTAGGGAGGGGAAGGTTGTAATTCACCAATCACCAGACAGGGGGCGGGGCACATCACTTAAATCCACCAATCAGAGGAAAGAGGGCGGGCCATCATGTATGAATCTTTTTTGATTGACATTTTGACAGAAATACCCTGCCTTAATACTAACATATTCTGTATATTGGTGTTTCTTACTGTAAGGTTACCACTGCCTTTCTTTATACTGTATGACATGACTGTTTAGATTTGGTGCGGTATATTGATTTTCCTTCCCACTCTTATGATCAACATTGTTAGTTTATTTTTGCATATTTTGCAGTATATGGGGTTGCCATCTCCAAACCTTTTTCGGTCTGGTGTCTGCTTTTGTCATGTACAGCAATAGGATGAAAAAATAGATATGTACAAAGAAGTAACAGCATATATCAATGACAAATATTTTCTGAGAATCTTCTGACAAGAAAGACTGAAATTAAGTTTCAAGTTGAGGTAGTTACTAATGATAGCAATGGGGAATGGTGATGTGTAAAGAATTTCACTGTACTCTATATATGCAACATTAATGATCTTATATAATAGTGTTACAGTGAAAGAACCAGGTTTTTGCTGTTGAAAAGAGCAGAGTATTGGTACTGACATTGGGTTAGAAAGAAAAGACATTTTCCATTGGTTTCATAAGAGCACAAATGCAGCTATTTGAACCGTTTGATTGATACCTGGTGCAAACTTTAATCCATCAAGATTAGCAAAAGATGTGCTATGATCTTTTTTCAAACTAACAAGGGTGGTAAAAGATACACGAGATATCACTATGCCTGACCATATGAGTACCAGTGTCAATTTACTGTTTAATGTAGTCTTACAAGACAGAGACATTTCAAAGAACTAGCCAACACGCGGCGTACCATACGCCGCATAATCAGGCAGGTTTTTTAATAATTTTTAAGCACAGGGAGAAAATTAACATTTGAAAAATCGGTAATGTAATAAATCAGCAAGAAAAGCAACATTGTAATAATGCACGGAACGAACCAACACACAATTGTCCGTGCAGTGCTCAGGCGTGGAGGGTGGAACGGGAGGAGAGGAGAAGGACGTCCACTCCGCTCCCTCCGTCATGCTAGTCTGCTGATTTCTCGTCCAGTATGCACTGCCTGCTCATATTCCCACCTCCAAATCATCACTCGAGTCGTTGTCGTCTTTGCACAGTCCAGATGCACCTATGACTCGCGTAGATTTTCCATTGCTCTGTGTGGTTTTGGCTGCCTTTCTATATATAATCCACTAAGACACCCGACCACGGTAGCAGCGAGGTGGGAGGGGGGGTGTGTACAAAGTGCGGGAGCATCTAAGAAGACGCATGTTTGTCGCGGATGCGAATTGTTGTATGTAGCGTGTAAAACAGTTTGCTATGGTGTACGCGGTCGTGCGTTGTAATCGAAAACTCGTTTTTTAAAGACTGCACACTTCATTTTGTATACGACTGTAGGTGAATGAAAAGATGCAACTCTGGAGAGGGCAACATATAATACAGCATTTTACACGCTGCATACAGCGATTCACATTCGCGACAAATTGTTTTACACGCTGCATACAGCGATTTACATCCGTGACAAACATGCCTCTTCTTGGATAGTCCTGTCGCGTCCACCCTCGTTCTCGAAGCATACACACCACCTGGTCATGTGGTGCCTCTGTGTGAACCGGTCAGGCACAGAGAAGGTCAGCTGCCGAGAGAGCATCTCGACTGTTGCAGGACCTGCATTGGTGAAGCAGGTGATATGGTAATGAAACAGAGGCACAGGGCTTATTGGTTTTTAAAGACTGCCTCCTTCATTTGGTTTTAACCAACGGAATGAACCAACACACAATCATCCGTGTGGCGCTCAGGCGCGGAGGGTGGAATGGGAGGAAAAGAGAAGGACGTCTACTCCGCTCCCTCCGTCATTGTAGTCTGCTGATTTCTCGTTCAGTATACACTGTCTGCTCATGTGCCCACCTCCAACTCGTCACTCGAGTCGCTGTCGTCTTTGTACAGTCCAGATGCCCCTGTGACTCACGTAGACTTTTCATTGCTTTGTGCGGTTTTGGCTGCCTTTCTATATTTAATCCACCAAGACACGCGACCATGGTGGCAGCGAGGTGGGAGGGGAGGTGTGTACAAAGTGCAGGAGCATCTAAGAAGACGCATGTTTGTCACGGATGCGAATTGCTGTATGTAGCGTGTAAAACAGTTTTCTATGGTGCACGCGGTCGTGCGTCGTAACCGAAAACTCGTTTTTTAAAGACTGCTTACTTCATTGTGTTTTAACCTCAGTTGTAAAGGAATGTTTTAAGGATCCCATGGGATACCACTCGCAAACAGTTTTACACGCTGCATATGGCGATTCACCTCCGCTAGAAACATGCCTCTATGAACAGTCAACGTGGGTCGGAGCTGCATGTGACCTCTACGACAGACAAATATAAATGACGCCGGTTTTTCTGTGTCGTCGCGTCCGAGTTGGTGGGCGTGGCTCCTTCCTGCGTGCACCATAGGTGTCTCACTTCTCGGCGGCTTAGTGAATCCACGCCCCTTCCGGCATGTTTTCCATGGTTGTCTTGCCTTAGCCCCTTCCGGCATGCTTTCCATGGTTGTCTTGCCTTAGTGAATTATATACTGTATATAGATGATTGAGTGTTTCAGTTCCATAGACTCTTTGGTTGAAGTTATGTTTTCAGTGTAAGTGAAGGGGGACTGCAGGTAAGGGTTAAAGCTCTACTTTTATATGACTGCCAAAGAAAAGGGGCTAATGTTACTTTCTAGTACATATACCATAACACAAAGTTTAAACAGAATTAATTTTCTACACCTTATTTTTCCACTATTGTGTCACAGGGGATTGGAGTCTAATTCACCAGTATTTTGCTCAAGGCAGAAAGCAACAATGGTTCAAAAACCATTGTTTTACAGTAGACCCTTGTTCAGCTTGCCACACTTACTTCTGGTTGGTATTGACTAGCAACCAAAGCTTCATATAAGCCACATAACTAATACAGAGAACGTCAAAAGAAGCAAATGTATGACTGGAAAGAAAACTATTATTAAAAATATTTAAAATATACGCAACAATAAATAAACTATTTACAAAACCCCATACTGCAGTGCACCCTTTCAGACACTAATTACAATACAAAACACTTAACAAATGAACTGCCAATACACTAAAAACATTTAATGTCCTTGCAATGTCCATCCACTGATGAAAAGATTCCCTCTTCTGATTGGATAAGTAGAAATTTTCTCAAACTAAATAAGGAAAAAACAGAACTCTTGATGATTGGCAAATATAGATATAGTGAGGGTATTAGATATAAACTTGATCATTTTGGTTAAAATCTCAATGTGGAAGTAAAGAGTTTATGGGTAATCAATGACTCTAACCTAAACTTTAAATCACATAATACCTAGATTACTGTGACTGCATTTTTTAATTAAGGAACATAGCAAAAGTTCCACTATAATATAACAAGATGCTGAAAAATGATGTCACAGTTTTGTTTAGTTGACTAGATTACTGTAATGCACTCCTAACAGGACTACCTAAGAAAGACATCAATCAGTTGCAATTAGTACAGAATGCATCAGCCAGAATCTTAACAAGAAAAAGAAAAACTGAACATATCTCACCAGTTTTAACGTCGTTACATTGGTTATCTATGTCATTCAGAATTGACTTTAAAATATTAGTAATTGTATATAAAACCTTAAATAATCTTGGTCCATCCTATAGTTTGGAGTGCCTGTCCTTCTGCACTCTACAGCATAACCTTAGATCTTCTAATGGAGGTTTGCTTATACAGTAATTCCAATAGCCAAGCATTAAAGAAGCAGTAAGGCAGCCTTTTGCTGTTATGCACCTAAAATCTGGAAGCTTTACCAATAGAAATTCACCATGCTAATACTGTGGAACTTTTTAAAAAACTGCTAAAAGCTAACTATATTGACATAGAATTATCATATTTATCTAGGGATCTGTAATCTTTACTAATCTCTACTTTTTGCTGTCTTTTCCGGTTGTTCTGTGGTGGTGATTTGCACCATGCAGTCACCTGTGATGATGGAATGAAGGCGGTTGTCCCAGCTGTCCTCAAAACTAACTTCATCAACTCCTCCCTTATGAAACCTGGAAATAAAGAGGAATGAATTAAGAACATAGGTAGCACAGAGGTAGGTTAGGTAGAATGCCCATTGGGCCTAACTTTAGACTTTTTTTTTTTTCTTCTGTCCTCCCAACCATCTGACCTTATCACCGGACTCATCTTTAGAGACTTACATCATGACATTGTATTTAAGGACAGTACTCTTCTACTTGATATTTATCTGTTCTTGAAGATCTTTTTGGATTTTTTTTTCCTGTTACTTATTCCTTAATATTATTGTCCAATCCTATTTGTTTTTATTTTCTTGTAACTTTCTCTTTGACATTTTGTAAAGCATTTTGAGCTACATTGTTTATATGGAAATGTGCTATATAAATAAATGTCATTGTTAATATTGAATGGTACTGTTGTCCTTTGTCTGGAACAGCTCTTTTAACCTTTTTAAACATGGTTAGCTTCTCCCCCTTTCAGCTCTAATTGAGCCTTAAGCGAGGTGCTCCTTGGCAGTGAATTCACTCATTCACACTACCCCTTCAGAGTGATTTATAGAATATTTAAAGAAACAATGAAAAGTATGAATAGATCTTGATACCAACTAATATGACAACGGTTACAAGTGTATTTTACCAAGATTAACCTCCATTCAGTGTTATTAAGTCTATCACAGCTGTCCAAAGAGCTAAAGATCTGCACTCTCAGACTGCCACATTTGCTTTCTTTCTTTAGCATATGCTCTTGGTCATTTTTAGGGAATCTTTTGTTTGAAAGATATGTATTTACTCTTTCCATATTATAACAAATAACAACTAATAGTTGCAGGCAGTGTTGCAACTTCAAAGACAGCATTTATTCAGACATTATAAAACAAGACAATGGAGGATCTGATTTAAATTCCTGGCAGAAATTAAGTTAATGATAAATATTTATTATAAAGTAATAATCTATACTAATAAAAGGCAAAGCTCTCACTGACTGACTGACTGACTGACTCACTCATCACTAATTCTCCAACTTCCCATGTAGGTAGATGGCTGAAATTTGTCAGGCTCATTCCTTACAGCTTAACGGTCATAATTTGACCCTACTTACATATATATATATATATATATATACAGCCATATATTTCAGGCGGAGTTGCGTCCCTCATCGTCAAGCCTCCCATGTAATTGAGTGCCTGCCCATATAAGGCTGTCCATCAGCAGCAATCCAATAGACACGCTGCCGCTAAATATTCGCGGGTGAAGGACTGTGCTTATGCAAACAAAGATGAGATGGTCAGGGATAGAATAGTGTTTGGCACAAACTCAGCGAAAGTGCGAGAGAAACTTTTAAGTGCCGGGTCTTAGTTATCATTAAATAAAGCCGTGGACATCGCAAGATTGCACAACATAGCACAAGCACAGCTGAGAACCTTCAATACATATACTCCAAGCGGCTCACGTAAACTGATTTTGCAGGACTGGGAAAGGTAAACCCGTGCATGCAGTGTGTGATGTCTCAGATAAAGAGGAAGACGAACTGCTTATTGATGCAGTAGGAAATGAACAACCCTCTGATGCTGAACAAGCCTTTGTACACATATCAATAGTAAAGCAAGGTGTAAAGCTTAAGTTTAAATTACGTTCATAGACACGTTACCGCTAAATATTCACAGGCAAATCCACAACTTAATATCGGGAATGCCTGTTAATCATCTTAGATTCATGAGTACCAATTTGGGTAGTGATCAATTCGATGAATAAAATCTGTTCAAAAAACGCATTACACAATTGAGAAGGCAGCAAAAGAATATGAAGCGAGTGACGCATACAAGCATATTCATAAGTGCAGCTACTGCGGAAACAAAGCACGGTGTAAACCTTAAGTTTAAATTAAGTTCATAGACAGGCTGCCGCAGGCGTTTGTCATGCCTACGACGAATACGATATTCGCGAGATACAAGTTTAATGAGAAGACACAGGGTATAAACAAGACTTTTGATCACTTTGTAACAGAGTTAAAATTGCTGTAACGGAGTTAAAATTGCTGGTGAAGGACTATGCTTATTCAAACGAATAGGAAAGCAAGGTTTAAAGCTTAACTTTAAATTAGGTTCATAGACATGCTGCCACTGGCGTTTGTCATGACTAAGACGAATACGATATTTGCGAGATACAAGTTTAATGAGAGGACGCAGGGTATAAACGAGACTTTTCATCACTTTGTAACGGAGTTAAAATTGCTGGTGAAGGACTGTGCTTATGCAAACAAAGATGAGATGGTCAGGGATAAAATAGTGTTTGGCACAAACTCAGCAAAAGTGCGAGAGAAACTTTTAAGTGCCGGGTCTGAGCTAACATTAAATAAAGCCGTGGTCATCACAAGATCACACGAGATAGCACAAGCACAGCTGAGATCCTTCGATGCATATACTCCAAGCGGCTCACGTGAACTGACTTTGCGGGACTGGGAAAGGTAAACCCGTGCATGCAGTGTGTGATGTCTCAGATAAAGAGAAAGACGAGCTGTTTATTGATGCAGTAAGAAAGGAACAACCCTCTGAATCTGAACATGTCTTTGTAGACATATCAATAGGAAAGCAAGGTGTAAAGCGTAAGTTTAAATTAAGTTTATAGACACGCTGCCACTAAATATTCGCAGGCAAATCCACAACTTAATACCGGGAATGCCAGTTAAAAATCTTAGATTCACGAGTACCGATTTGGGTAGTGAACACTTCGATGAATGAAACCTGTTATCTTTACAACGGTTGACAAACACGGAATATAACTTGAACACATCACATCCTTCAAATACGAACCTGACTGAAAGAAATAATGATGATCAAATCCTAGATGACAGCAACACTCATAACAGTGACAAAATTATTACATACACAATCATGTTACGTTATTTTTAAAATGTTTCCTTTTCTTTTTCATAACTTCTTTAACACACTACTTCTCCGCTGCAAAGCGCGGGTATTTTGC